>NC_041404.2:61643570-61728570 GCF_900747795.2 Erpetoichthys calabaricus | reverse complement strand
TATAAGATCATATTTACCAAATCAACCTTGGAATACTCTTCAACAATTCTCATGTGTTCTTCTGGATCGTACCCATTCCACCGATCCCTCTTTCCATCATAATCCAAATCTAACTGGATCTGCGCGTGCTCATCTGGTGCTATGTTGGTTCCCGTGTACTTTGCACCCACTTTCCTCGGTCTCTTTTCAAACAACAACAAAAACTGCCAAGTATGAGTATAATGAGTCATCGTCAATGTAAAATATTTAAATATTTGCATGTCAAAGGCACTTACAGTGGGTATATGAAAGAATCCCCCTTTCGAAATATTCCCATTGTTTGCCCGACTAAGACTTACTACACTTTGCGAAACATTTTCATTTAATTAGAAATACGAGGTAATTTGTTTGGCTTTGCACAGGTACACAGAAGACATAAGAAGAAAATGGATGTTTCTGCTTTATTCCCTAAACCCAACAAGTAAATGGACATCATGGCTACCCTGTCATAGCTCTGATGTGAATGCAATACAAGTCCAGACTACTTGGTGTGAGGACAAACCATTTTCTGAATGTACACAATAACATCATGTAATTATTCAAGATTCAGTTCTCCATTGTCATGTGTATAAGAGCAGGTTCCATGTACAATGAAATGCTTACTTGCATGTGTCGCCGCAGACAGAAAACAAACACCAGAGACAAAATAAATATAAAATAAATGCAAAAAGTGACAGCAAATGCATGTGCAAGACAGCAGTAGTAGTAGCAGTGGAGGTGACAAGATTACTGATTATTCATGAGCCTAATCGGAGTTGAGTAAGAACTGTTGCTGAATCTGGAAGTGTGTGTTCAGATGGACTTCAGACGCTTCCCAGACAGGAGGAGGGTGAAAAGTGGCAGTGCCGGATGGCTGGAGTCCCATCTCATACGCTTTACCTTCCTAAGCAGCTTGTGGTGCGGATGTCATGGATTGCATGTGTAGAAAAGAATATTCTTAAAGTTGATGATTTGAATACATTCAAAGAGAATCCTATGCATATCTCTCTAATATCTCTCTATTATGAAAGGAAATCCTGAGACGAGACTTTTTCAAAGAGATAATTTCAAGTAGCGCAAGACGAGATGTTGGCCATGAGATTTCTTCAAGTCAAGCCCCCCTCTCAACCATATTCAACAATGCACACGGCCCTTTCACCTCTCTTATAAATTTAAACGTTTTCCTCACTTTAAATTGCCAATAAAAGAAGATGTATTATGTCCAAATCTTATTGAAGAATTTCATCACGAAGGGTTATCAACAGTAAAAATGAATACACGGGCAATCCTAGCACAGAGAAACGATGAAGTCAAACGAATTAACGCCAAAAATGACGATCGGTTACACAGCAAATTCGTTAAATGCGTATCAATAGACTATGGTGAAGCAGTTGGTGGTGATGGTGCGGAAGATGAGAATATCAATTTACAATATCATGAAGAATATCTATAACCGTTAACACAGTCAGGTCTTCCACCGGCCAAATTACTGTAGAAAGAAGGACGTATCCAAGAAATGTAACGTAGTACATCATCAGAGGATTATATTAGACAACAAAGGAGATCTTGATATGCCATTCGTATTTAAACATTTACAGTTTCCCGTTTGAATAGCTTTTGCAAAGATAATTAACAAATCTTAGAGCCAAACATTTGAAAAAGTTGTTTTATTTAATAGACAGAAAGAAACAAAATTCAATCACATTGTTATAAATGGCGTTGTCATGATGAAAGTCCAAAAACAGAATCACAATTCAATGTGATATTGACGAAAATTTGAGTACTGAGAAAAGCGCTATATAAATGTAATGAATTATTATTATTATTATTAAAATTTTATTAAAAACTTGTTTTTACTGAAGTTTTACAGTAAAAGTGTAAGTTTAAAAATTGTTTGCGTGTTAATTTCAAAGCCAACCAGAACAAAATCATATTACGCAACAAATACCTCTAACGCAACATGAAACACAATTTACTTTCAAATTACAGTGGTACCTCGGTATACGTCTGCTTTGGAATAAGTCCAACTTGGTATACGTCCTGTTCGGACTCGCGTGCTAGAACCGTGTGTGGTCCGTGGCTTCAAAAAAAGGGCCAGGTTTTAACCCGTACAGCCGTGTCGTTCTCCGTGGGCGCAATTGCACAACCGCGGGGAAGTTAATGAGGTAGTTGGAGCGAGTCACACCTGCACAGGTGGGCTGTGATCAGGAAGAGTGAGACTGCATTTGTAACCTCAGATTTTATTGGATTTATTTATTGTTGTTTTTATCCCCACAGAACACTTGTTTTCATGGATATTTTTGAAATAATTATTTATTGAAACCAGATGCACTGCACTTTTTGTTTGGACACTGATTTTTGCTTTAAATAAAAGCACTTGGCATTCTTGCACTATCCCCTGGCTTCATTTGAGAATTGTCCTCATTTGTCAGCTCATCTCGGTGACATTACCGACACTGTCGGGTTCAGGGCTTCCCGTAAGGACATATGGGAGTGTGGAGCGGACCTGCATCATCACACCACGTGCTACCCTACGCTGCCCACGAGCGTCAGTACGCCAGTTGCTAGCATTCAGTGAACAAGTCGCGCTATAACTCTATGTGAATTTTCACGTGATTTTGTGTTTTTTCATGTAAATTTGAATTGATTGTTGAAAAGTATGAAGGTGGCATTCGTATCTGGGACATGGCTGCTGCATACCGTATGCCGAGAACGACGGTATCTATGATTGTGAAAAACAAAGACGTTATTAAAAAGTAAAGTGAGGTTAAATTTTAATTTATTTCATCTAATTGCTTTTGTATTTATGTATTTTAGTATTAAGCAGTGTTCAAATTATTTTATACAACCCCATCAATGTATAATATGCCAATAACAATAGGATTTTTTTTCATGGGAAAGGATTAATCATTTTCCCTTTATTTCTTATGGGAAAAATTTGTTTGGTATACGTCCTGTTTGGTATAAGTCAAAGGATCTGGAACAGATTAAGGACGTATACCGAGGTACCACTGTATTATTTGTTACTATTTTTTAATATTGTTAATTACTAGCTGTAATGTAGTTAACTAGTTTACTAAAATAGTAAATTGTACATCCGCATCCCCATACGCAAGCGGCAGAACCGCAGAGAGGCTAGCAAATGTACAAGCACGGGAGTTGGCGAACAAAACAAGCAGGGGGCAAGGCCCCCTAGTAATTAATAAATAAAAGACCCCTAGATTAGAACTCATCCTAAGAGCCAGTCATGAAGAAATCAAAGCACTTACCTCTAAGCAATCTTTTTTCTTGTGTGTCATTGATCCACAATTCTCACATGCTCCTTTACGATATTTAGTGACAACAGAATTCTGAGTAAAAATTAACAATAAGCATGTGACAGATATTATGAGTGAACTGTACTAGGATATAATTTAAACACTACTTCATGGCATGCTTACAAGTAGAGGATAAAGCTGTTTTGAAGTGTCAGATGAGAAAGAACAGAACACGAGCTCTCAAATGTAAGACCTAATCACACACTCGAGACTTTTATTCGATGTGAAAATCAACTGGAAGTTTCTATTTGCTTATTTCTAGTCATAGTTTACCTCCTGCACTCCTCTTTTATACCAATCGCCAATAGCTGAGAATTGTTTTTCCTTCTCTGCTTGGGGTCTCTGGTGCTTCAGAGTTGGTCTTTTGGAAGGGTCAATATACCATGGTACAGAAGATATATACTGTGGAATGTGAGGATTGATATCTCTGAAAAACAGGAAAAATGAGAAAGAAAGCATTTTAATGAAAACAGCCACAAACACAAGAACTGCAAAATAAAACTGGACCAATATTGTGTTGGCTGAATGATAGCCATTTTCACCTTATCACTAGCTGAAATACCCAGCGTTGCCCGGGAGGAAAATAAAGTGTTTTTTTTTTTAATTGTTGGAGAAATATATATATATATATATATAAAAAAAAAAAAACTTTAAAAATAATAAAATTGAATTAACAAACAATGAAGAATCATTAATGTGCTTGTATTTAATGCAATGCCTTGTTATATATAATGTTTTTGGTTTTTCCATCTTTAGCCAATATATAAAGGTCCTTAGGACTTTCTACCCCTGATCACGCCACATAAAGTTGTCCATGTGAGAAACAGACTGTGTCCAAATTGATTCCAGCAATTTCCAATGATTGTCCAGATATTCTAATCATCAAGTGGATGATAACAGACATACAAGACCAAATCTTCAATTAGTCTCTTCAAATTGTAATTGTTTTACAATCAAACGTTAAATATTTTACCTATATAAAAATTTAAGTTAAATATCATAGCTACAGTGCATCCAGAAAGTATTCACAGCGCTTCATCACTTTGTCCACATTTTGTTATGTCACAGCCTTATTCCAAAATGGATTAAATTCATTTTTTTCCTCAGAATTCTACACACAACACCTCATAATGACAACGTGAAAAAAGTTTACTTGAGGTTTTTGCAAATTTATTAAAAATAAAAAAAACTGAGAAATCTCATGTCCATAAGTATTCACAGCCTTTGCTCAATACTTTGTCGATGCACCTTTGGCAGCAATTCCAGCCTCAAGTCTTGTTATGATGCCACAAGCCTGGCACACCTATCCTTGGCCAGTTTGGCCCATTCCTCTTTGCAGCACCTCTCAAGCTCCATCAGGTTGGATGGGAAGCGTCGGTGCACAGCCATTTTAAGATCTCTTCAGAGATGTTCAATCAGATTCAAGTCTGGGCCACTCAAGGACATTCACAGAGTTGTCCTGAAGCCACTCCATTGATATCTTGGCTGTGTGCTTAGGGTCGTTGTCCTGCTGAAAGATGAAGCGTCACCCCAGTCTGAGGTCAAGAGCGCTCTGGAGCAGGTTTTCATCCAGGATGTCTCTGTACATTGCTGCAGTCATCTTTCCCTTTATCCTGATTAGTCTCCCAGTCCCTGCCGCTGAAAAACATCCCCACAGCATGATGCTGCCACCACCATGCTTCACTGTAGGGATGGTATTGGCCTGGTGATGAGCGGTGCCTGGTTTCCTCCAAACGTGACGCCTGGCAATCACACCAAAGAGTTCAATCTTTGTCTCATCAGACCAGAGAATTTTCTTTCTCGTGGTCTGAGAGTCCTTCAGATGCCTTTTGGCAAACTCCAGGCGGGCTGCCATGTGTCTTTTACTAAGGAGAAGCTTCCATCTGGCCAATCTACCATACAGGCCTGATTGGTGGATTGCTGCAGAGATGGTAATCCTTCTGGAAGGTTCTCCTCTCTCCACAGAGGACCTCTGGAGCTCAGATAGAGTGACCCTTCTCCCCTGATCGCTCAGTTTAGATGGCCGGCCAGCTCTAGGAAGAGTCCTGGTGGTTTCGAACTTCTTCCACTTATGAATGATGGAGGCCACTGTGCTCATAGGAACCTTCAAAGTAGCAGAATTTTTTCTGTAACCTTCCCCAGATTTGTGCCTCGAGACAATCCTGTCTTGGATGTCTACAGACATTGAAGGGGCCAGGGTTGCCTCGAAAGCCTGCATATTATAATCTTTTCAGTTAGCCAATCAAATGGGTCATTTTGCTTGACTTCTCACTACATTCACAATGGCTAACACGGTACAACACCCTAGTGCTTCAGCTATTAACTGTACAATCTACAATCACATGGCCTGAGAGGGTGCAAGAAAGTCACAACCATGCTGCTGTTGCCAGCGTTTAATGTTGAATAACGGAAGAAAATTGGTCTTATTGGCCTATTATTTTTACTATCATTTTTGATTTGGTTTAACCCTTCTGCTACATGTTTTCCCCATTTTTAAAGGTTTTTCTTCTTAACTCTAGCAACCAGACAGACACACAGACATACAGAGACAGACAGACACTCGTCTTTTTATGAAGATGACTAAAATGTAAACAAATGAGACACTCACTTGCCCTCTTCGTCCACCTCAGCCGGGGCATTACCCAGCTTCCTCTGTTCTTCCAACTCTTTCTTTTTCCGCCAGTCTTCTCTGGTCATCTTTTTTGGCTCCTCCAATCCCACAGATCCCTCTGGGGCAGCAGCCTGAGATTCTGCCATTATTGTAATGTTGTAATGACAGGGGACACTCTGCAGAAAGAAAACAAAATGCACAAATCGTGTTAACAGAAAAACATTTGCATACAATGACACATGTAATGTTTAACACAAATACACCATATGGACAAAACTATTGGGACGCCCGACCTTTACACCAACAGGGACTTTAATGACACTGCATTCATATACCTTGACTTTAATATGGAGAAGGTCCCCACCTTTGAAGCTATAACAGCGTCAACTCTTCTTGGAAGGCTTTCCACAAGATTTTGGTGTATTTTTTTGTGCCCATTTGTTCTGTAGAGCATTTATGAGCTCAGGCACTGATGTTGGGCGAGAAGACCAGGCTCCCAATCACCATTCCAGTTCATCCCAAAGGTGTTCGATGGAGTTGAGCTCAGGGCTCTCTGTGCAGGCCAGTCAAGTTCTTCCACACCAAACTCATCCAACCAATTCTTTATGAACCTGCGCAGTGGGGCACAGTCACACATGAATAGAAAAGAGCCTTCCTGAAACTCCACAAAGTTGGAAGCACAGTGCTGTCCAAAATGTCCTGGTATGCTGAAGCATTAAGATTGCCCTTCACTGAAAGTAAGCTGCCTATCCCAAACCCTGAAAGACAGCCCACACCATTATCCCACCTCCACCAAACTTCACAGTTGGCACAATGTGGTCAGGTAGGTAACGTTCTCTCAGACTCACCCATCCGACTGCTAAAACAGAGAAGCGCGATTCATCACTCCATATGACACGTCTCCACCACTCCATCTGATGCTTGGCATTGGACTTGGTGATGCGAGGCTTGCATGCAGCTGCTCATTCCATGAAACTCCCACCGCACAGTTTTTGTGCTTACATGAACGCCAATGGAAGTCTGGAACTCTTCAGCTATGGAATCAGCAGAGCAATGCTGACTTTTACACCCCATGCACCTTAGTAGTCGTTGACCCCATTCTGTGACTTTACATGGTCTTCCGCTACGTGGCTGAGTTGCTGTTGTTCCTAAACACTTCCACTTGCTAACAGCATCCCTTACAGTTGACCGTGGAATATTTTCACAAAGCTTCTTATTGCAAAGGTGGCATCCTGTCACAGTGCCACGCTTGAAGTCACTGAGCTCTTCAGAACGACCCGTTTTGTTTCTCAAAGGTTTGTAAATGCAGACTGCTAGGTGCTGATTTTATACACCTGTGACAATGCGCCTGATTGAATTCAATAATTAAGAGGTGGGCCCGATACTTTTATCAATGAATCTTTAAAACCTCTGAAACATTAATAGTATTAAATACAGTAACTCCAATTCCAGACATACTGTTAGTTTTTTCCCCACCCCGTGTCCCAGGACGAGGCATAATGAAGCTAACAATGGCCCTGTGACTCAGTGGTGGCTTTGCCTCTCTTTACCTTATCTACATTTGACTCTTTACTGCCCACTACTAAGAAGTCAAAAAAATGACACCTTTTATTGGCTAACTATGACACTAATGAAAGGGGTCATGTTGCTTGACTTCTCACTAACACGGTACACCACCCTGGGACTGCCTGTTACTATAACTGTACACCACTTCATTTACACTTAGAAAGCAATCGGCTCCTGTACTAGTAAGGTACAAACCTTTAACATAACAGCAACCTAATGAGATGGATTAAATCAGAGCTTCTCGACCCTTCTGGTGTGGCGACCCACGTTTTTTGCTTCAAGTGGGCGGGATCCACCTTGGTGACACAAGCAGCAATGCTAGCGCTCCCATTGGTGAATCAAGCAAGAATGTCAGAGCAGTTGTCTCCCCCAGTGGATCGATGGCCATTGATAGTTTTCGCAGGGTGACCTCGATTGCCAAGGTACCTCAGTATTAAAAGAACTCTGAGAAGTCACGACTCTGGAGACACATTGGATCAAATCATTTCCAACCAGTGTTCAAGCTGATCGTCGTGTGTGCTCAGCACAATGAAATTCTTACTTGCATGTCTCCTCAGAACGGTTACGGACAGTAGCAATAAAAGGCAAACCCACTAAAAGTATACAACAGAATATAAACACGCAGTACTGTGCACATGTCTAAAGGCACTGGTGAAAAGTGCTGGAAAGTAGGGATACTTTAAAAAGTAATTCCAGGAGTAGTTTCTATCTTATATAGAATACATACTGTATATAAAAAAAATACTTTTTAAAAACCACGCTTAAAAAGCATTGACTCTTTCATCAATTAACATTCAAAAACCACTTCTTAAAATCTTTGCAAAAGCGCCCACGCTTATTTTACGAGTGATGGATGAGAGACTGATTTTTTACTTTTTAACTTAATATTGTATAGGCCTGGTTTTTAAAAAGTATTTTTTATATATATATTGTGGACACTAGAGGGCGCTCTTGCCCTGTGAAACCCAACAGACAGATGTTTAGGACACGAGTTTAAAAGCACCAAGCATCTTGATGATTACAACTCGCCTGAAGAAGGGGCCTGAGTTGCCTTCGAAAGCTTGCATATTGTAATCTTTTTAGTTAGCCAGTAAAAGGTGTCATTTTGCTTGGCTTTTATCTAAAGCACCAAGCAGATTTTTAATTATTTTCTCAAATAAACTGCACAAAGCACCACAATCTCCACAATTCACAATAATCAAATAATCACTAACCACAACAATACAATCCTCTCCTCCCAGCAGCTCCGTCACACTCCCTCCCAACTCCGGCTCGCCTGCTGGGTCTCCACCAGTCCTCTATATAGTCCTTGACCCAGAAGTGCTTCTCCTCTTCTGTTCACGCGATTTGTCAGCACTTCCGGGTCAGATGGAGAATTACATTTTTCTTCAACCCGGAAGGATTTCTGTCCTTCCGTCCCATGACTTGGGCTATATTGGAAAACAAAATCCTCTTGTCTTTTGACAGCTCCTCCTGGTGGCACCCACGGCACCTATCCGAACTCCATGTCCCATAATGCCCCATAATGCCCTGTGGGAATCCTGGGTACCACTGCACTCCAGGGATGCTGCCATCTAGCGTCTTGGGGGAAGCAGTGTTGGCAAGTTGCTGCCTTCCCCCATCCTTCTATTCCAGGGGCAGCCGGCCGTCCATCACAATATATATTATTTTCAACTTTTTAGTCTTGGGTTTGTTTTAGTATAATTTTGCAATCAATATTTTAACATTTCCTTTAATATTTCTATCCATTACTAGCGCCATCTATTGGTGAAATCTTAAACTATTCTTCATATGAAAATTTCATTTCTTATTTAACATGGATTAATTGATCAGTGAAACTGATTATTGATTCATGTATTGTCATCGGAAATGAGTAAGTATGCAAAACTTCAAATCATTTGGATAATAGGAAGTGGGTTAAATATCGATTATGAGATTTGTACCAGACCACAAACAGGTGAAGTTAAAAGAAGCGTGGTAATAATAATAATAATAAAAATAAAATAAAAAATAATAAACTTGGGAGCTTCACCCACTGTTCACTTCGCTCACCAACTCCCCGGCCTGTGCTACACGCCAACCACTTTACGTCTCTGCCACTCGCGTTTGTCGATTTCACTTTCACCAAACAACAAATCTTTTAATTCTTGCGGATACGCCTTTTCATTGGGAAGAAACGCTACTTTTCCCTGATGGTAACACAAATTAGACGATCTACAAGTCTCCGACTTAAAGTTTAAATCTGAATAATATATTCGATCTCCTGCGGTGGGTTGGCACCCTGCCTGGGATTGGTTCCTGCCTTGTGCCCTGTGTTGGCTGGGATTGGCTCCAGCAGACCCCCGTGACCCTGTGTTTGGATTCAGCGGGTTGGAAAATGGATGGATGGATATTCGATCTCTTTTCTTTATTTCACCAAGTAATAATTTCCATTTGTTTGCGCTAATGTGATCTTGACTGTCATTTTTTTGAGACTTTCGAATTCTTGTGCTTCCATTATCTCTAACCTGCTCTGCATGTGTATCGCGCCAACATTTTTGAATTCTTTATGACGTTCTACTTTACATCATCTAGTCTTTGTCTTTTATTTCCAGCCCAGAGCGTGGTTACATCTCTTGGCACAAAGTCTCACCTCGTCCCAGGATTTTTTATTATAATAGAAATATGTCTACGCATGGAAGTGTGTGTGTCAGTCTGTTCGGCCTGTAAGTGAGACGTGGAGTCGGGGTAAGGGCTTCACCTCCGAGGGAACAGAAACTTGCTTAGTCGCTAACAACACAAGCGAGGTGAGCACGTCAGCAAAATGAAACCCCCTAGCAGAGAGACGCCCAGAGCAGTTCCTTTTAATTACCTAACATCTCTACATTTCATATTTTTTTCCTGACGATTTCAATAGTTTCTAGGACCCCGGGCTTTTTACAACATGGGCTTACACAGTTGGTTAATCAATAAACTTCCTAAAAAGTGCAGTAAACAGAAGAAAACTTCAATGAAATCAATATGTGGCAGGCCCACCATTTGCCTTCACTGACATGCAGCTTCTGAAGGTCCTCACCTGCTTCTTGTGCTCTCACCCCAGTCCCATTGCAGACTATGGTGGTCTTCCTTGCAATCCCAGACTGGCTTGATGACATGAAGTTAAGGTTTCTGTGGTGGCCACACCATCCGATGGCTCTCTTTTGAGGATTTGGGCTCACAGTCATGCTGAAGAATGACATTGTGACAGATCACACAGCCCTCCATGATGGTACTGGATGATGGTTATGAATCTGCCCGTGAGAGGGCCATTGACTTTGATCAAATCACCAACTCCATTTGTGGAAATGCTGCCCCAATCCCGCAAGGAACCTGCACTGTGCTTCCTAGTTACCTGCAGACATTCATCCATCCATCCATCCATCCACCTATTGATCTCCAGTGCTTTTCAGTCACATGGTCTTCTGTCAGATTGCAAATTTGGATTAATCAGATTTGAGGGCCCGCAGCCATTTTTCTGCACAATCTGTCATGCATAGGTGAATCATTTGGCTTTATTCCTACCATGTTCCATGAAGACCATTTCTGATTTCTCGTAAGACTTTTCCAGCCTGTAGATGTGTGTGCCAGTGGTTTGTGCCAGCTCTGCACTGACACTGGTGCTGGACATCTTCAGATTTCAAAAGGAGGTAAGCTGGATGCATTTCTTATTGCACTTCATTTCTGGTCTTCACCTTTGCCAATTTGTTTGTGTTTCTGAGGCAGCAAATCTGGAAACACCTGTCTGCTTGGGAGAGACTTTGATGATGAAGGATAACCACCTTGTGTCTTGTCACTACGCTTACCCTTACCATGGTGTAAATTGCCACATCTCCCATAACTACCCCTTTTTACTATGGCTGTCCTTTGCCTAGAGTTTGCATGTTCTCCCCGTGTCTGCGTGGGTTTCCTCCAGGTGCTCCGGTTTCCACCCACAGACCAAAGACATGTTAGATTGATTGGCGATTCTAAATTGGCCCTAGTGTGTGCTTGGTGTGTGTGTGTCCTGCGGTGGGTTGGCGCCCTGCCCGGGATTGGTTCCCTGCCTTGTGCCCTGTGTTGGCTGGGATTGGATCCGGCAGACCCCCGTGACCCTGTGTTCGAATTCAGCGGGTTGGAAAATGGATGGATGGATGGATGTCCTTTGCCTGGTTGTATTCCTCTACACCAGTGCTCCGCAACCGGTGTGCCACGGCACACTGGTGTGCCTTGAGCCGATACAGGTGTGACGCGGTCAAATAAGACAATTTTCTAACTAAATAATATTTCAACGGTCCTCCTTAGAAACACAATAACGAGAATACGTGCAATGAAATATTCGTGTAAATAGCCTTTTAAAGGTTTCATAATTTTATGTGTGATTTCTCTGAAATAATAAATCCCATCGCCTGGCACCTATGACGTAGGCCCCACGTAGTCGCCAGACAACTTCGTAGTATGCTTTGATAGGCAGAGCGCTCCGTGCCCTCACCTAGATTCAATTCAAGCCGACGTATTAGTCGTGCTACGTCGCATTCACTTGTCTTGCGACAGTAGTTATTATTCTTTACTATTAGTTGTGTTGCTGAATTGTGTATGGTTAACGTTCTTCGTGTGATTCATATTTAGTTTTATACCCCTTTAAATATGGATACATTTTTACGTGGAAAAGATTCGTCTTCACGTACAGATGATGAAGAACCTAGCACAAGTGTTGCAAAAAAAACAAAGAAGATTGTGAAAAAGAAGTACAACGAAGACTACATTCGATATGGATTCTCGTGGTGTGGTGACAAAACGGCTCCAAAGTCACAATGCATCATTTGCGGCGATCAGCTATCAAAAGAGGCAATGGCACCCAGTAAACTAAATCGCCATCTAAATTCAAACCATCCCAGTTATGCCAAAAAAAGACAAACAACTCTTGTGTTAATTAAAAATGATAAGCGGTCATGCTTAAAAGATCTTGACCAAGAACTTCGGGTTGCGCTGTCAAATATTGAGCCGAATATAAAACTTTTGTGTTCATTGAAACAAGCGCAGGTATCACATTAATCAGTTATTATGTTATAATAATTATTAAGATTGCATAAAAGTAAATATAGTATAGTTTTTATGTATGTATACTTATAATAAATGTATACTTATAACAAAAAATGAAAATTTATTGTAAAATCTGTGTATTAAATTAATATCTATATATCAGTGGCGTAGCTGGAGTTCATGTTGTCCGGGGCGGTGAAAAATTTGACGCCCCAAAGCTGAAAGAAAAAAAAAGGAAACTACCGTAGTTTGGACGCCCCTAAATAGCTGGCGCTCGGAGTGGACCGCCAGTCGCTCCCATACCACCACCCCCCACCCCCCCTTTTGATGTGCCGCGGAATTCTACGAAGAACTTTGGTGTGTCGTAGGTGAGAAACGGTTGCGGAGCAGTGCTCTACACAGCGGTTTCTTTTTCAGTTCATCACTTTGGTTGAACCTACACATGATGTCATTTATCACTGACGCCTTCATTAAGGACTGTGCGGCATGGCATGCCTACAAAGAGATCATGTGTTTTATAAGGGGAAAGCAGGGAAGTCACTAGAGGGGTGTGGACCACACCAGGTGACACCATCAGAGGGAGTGACACCAAGATGACTGTCTGTACATTTTTTGTGCAGTGTATAGGGCTGAAAGCACCAAGAGTGACAAAGGGCTCACTAAAATGATTGTGGGTCTGTGGGCAAAGGGGGAAACTCAATCCTCCCTAACGCTCAATGAGTTGAACAGTTGACCACAGGCTTAATTCATCAAGGTGGGCCTGTTCCCAATGGAGTGTCCACACACCAGTAATAGACACTATACTGGACGGCCAGGTGTTTAAATAATGAGCTCAATCCCTCGGGGGCCTACGGGTGTCCACTGGGTGACACCAACCCTAGTGATGCCACTGCTGGAAAATGATAGATAGATAGATAGATAGATAGATAGATAGATAGATAGATAGATAGATAGATAGATAGATAGATAGATACTTTATTAATCCCAATGGGAAATTCACAAAATGCGCAATTATCATACGAGGTCACTCGGATATCTTCGTGAGCTGCTTCACTTTTTATGTAAAAGGAAGACTTCAAACACACTAATCCAGAATACTGAGCTTCTGCTAACTTTGGTGGGCCGCCTTGTCACTACTGGAGATCACAAATACGAATACGGCGGTGACGTTTCTGCACAGTGGACCGTGAAACTGAAGCTGCGCGCCGCACCACAGTCCTCAATGTCAGTAAATACAGCAAAGGACTGAAAACGCTGGACGCCCCGTCGGGTACCTGAGCTCGGACTAGGGGGGCGCATTTCTGCATAGACACACCTGTCTTCACAAATAACGTGAATGCTAAATTACCTGCTTGACGTGCAGAACAACTGAGGGACAAACGGCGGTGCTAGGGTGAACTGCGTAGTCTGCAACATCTCCGATTTCAAAGTAATGGTGAATTACAATCTCTGAACCATAAAACATGTCATAAGGGAAGTAAATAACTTCTCGAGAAAAACGAGCTCCGTGATTATAATATTTTAAAATGAAAAAAATCCTTTCAGTAACTGATATCACCATGGTATTACAGTCAAACCGTTAAGTAAAACTATACTTCCTTAAACTAAACCTCTGATCTGATCTGACAAACGTTAAGCAACCACTACTATTATTACCACCACCTTTATCATTGTTATCTTCATCTTTATCGAAATCGCCATAGTAATTAAACGTCGACATCCAAGAAGACAAACACAGCTTTCAACTACCTCCCCATCGACAGTAAAACGCCAGCATCAGACGACCGACACTGACTCCCAATCAGACGGGAAACTTACCTACGAACTGTACGTAAACTTGTATCTTCTACGCAAGATTATTGTCCTTAGTTATCTGGTGATATAGAACAAAGAATTTCGACAAAATAAGCACGGCACCAAATCGGGATGGCAGCAACTACATAAACATCACATCGCCATCGTCACGCAGACTTACGGTGACGTCACGGTACGCGACGAGAACGAGAAGGGCGTCTGTTATCAACAATCTTTATTGACAAAGAGTGAAGACAGCCACAGTGGATTAGTTATAGTGGAGAGGACTGCGTGGTACCTCAGATCGATAGAAGAAATAAATGCGTGATCACTTCATTTATATTGAGATATGCAGAACTCCGAAGATAAAAATAATAATAGTAAAAAAAAAATCTAGGAGCGATGTACAGTTCGCGCGCGTGTTTTAATTTAAATATTCCCTCGATGTGGTTAATTCTTGCGCCTGCGCACTGCGTGGCCTTGCTGTATCCAGACAAATGTATTAAAGACCCCATCCTGCGGCTATTTTTTCGACTTGGGAATGAGTTATGACAACACTGAACTTGCCTTACGGGGCATCACTCTGAACATGCGGCAGCTGCATAGGATTCGTGGGGCTAACGGGCTCTACCGACGATGCTATACCAACACCGAATAAGTTACTCACTTTATTGCGGATTGGTTTTAGTTTGAAAGGTGCCGGCAGACTACATGGGTGCCGATAAATGTACACAAAGTATATGGAGCCGCCTCAGGTAAGGTGACCATCCGTCCCCGTTTTCCGGGGACAGTCCCCACTCAGAAACATGTCCCCGGTTTCAGCTGGTTCACTTTTTTGAATGCATCTCATCACCACGCTAATTTGAACTCGGCGCGCGTGCGCGGTGTTTTGACGGAGGTTATGCTTTACCGCATCCTGCAACTTTGGCGAGAAATCACGTGATAAGCGTTCGCTTTTTAGTCTATGCTCTTCTATGCATCCATGACCCCGGATTGGCCCAAAAAATTCAGGTCACCTTACCTCAGGACCTTCTTTTTTTATACCCGGCCCAATTGATTAGATCTTCATCGTGTTCGAAACTCCAAAGGCTTTCTCTCTAAAGTTGTCCCCTGTGGTTCTCTAATAACCGGTAGGTTTCATTTTGCAGCCGTTTTTGACAACGTCCCCTCTGCCGCAGGATGCAGTGCAGTCCATTAGTAAAGTTGCTCTTATCCTAAACATGCGCCGTAGAGCGCAATTTAAGGTGGAACATAAAATCAGAAGAAGTAGCCAACTTCAGCCTTGTATCCTGGAGAGTGTTTTGGATTGGGGTTGAGTTTTGTGTGGCATCCTTGCGCATCGATCATCTTAAACATCTTAAAGAACCTTAGATCTTCAAATGAGTTTCTGCTTAGAATTGCAAGAGCTAAACTTAACAGAGATGGTGAGGCGGCCTTCTGCTGTTATGCACCTAAAATCTGGAATAGCTGACTGATAGAAATTTGCCAGGCTAATACAGTGGAGCACTTTAAAAAAACTGCTAAAAACTCATAATTTTAACATGGCTTTCTCATAGCTTCATTTTAGTTTAATGCTTATATTCTGTATATGTATTTAATTATAATTCATGGTGGCTCTGTAATCCGTACTAACCCCTACTTTCTCTTCTGTTCTTTTTCCAGTTTTCTGTGGTGGCGCTTTGTGCCCTCGTGATGTCCCTTCATTGATGGATTGAAGGCCAGAAGTCCACATGACTGTCATCATCAAGTTCTTCCATGTGAACCCTGAATACCGTGAGGACTGATTGAGGTCATTTATGTGAGGTTGAATGCCCAGTGGGGGTCAGGTGGGTGGTCTCATGGCCTGGGACCCCTGCAGATTTTTTTTTTTTTTTTTCTGTTCTCCCTGTCCACCAGCCCTTACTTTTTATTCTATGTTAAGTAGTGTTAAGCACTGTAAAGCACTTTGAGCTCCATCATTTGTATGAAAACGTGCTAGAGAAATAAATAGTGTTATTGTTGTTAAATAATACAGAGAGTCGTCAAAGTGATGTTACGGCGCTCGCTGTGCTGCATTGCTTTTGACAATTCTGTTGTAGCGGTCAGGGGCTGCTAAGATTCACATTGTCAAGGGTGACGGTGATTTATTTATTTTAATAGAAGAGATCCCAGGAATGTCCCCAGCCTTGGATCGACCCACACACACTCACGACAGAGATCAATAAAGCACACTGGGAAAGGCAAACAATTAAGAATATAATGAAACAAAATTAACTAAATGAAAACAGTAATACCACCCCTGACCCCTTCGGCGACATGACAGTTAACATATGTACACAAACACCACACATCAAAGTCCATGTAAACCAAACCGGATGAAATGAGAGGTGATGCAGTTAAGTCCAGCGATCAGTATGTTGAAAGGGTGAAAGAAAACCCGGTCCTACCGGTAGTTACTGAAAGGATGAAATCAGATGGATGGTTCAGGAGCGCTCCACTCTTCTGGAAACCAATGAATCCAACACAGTCTTCAGTGCACAGGTAGACAGACGATCCAGACCCCAACAAACGAATACAGTCCAGGACACAAAGATTAATTAGAGTTCCAATAACAGCAGGCAGCATGACAGATGAACACAACACACAACGCAACAAAACAAAACTCTTTTCCTTTTGCCCTCTGCCCTCTTTTAAACCTCCTTTGACCCCAGCAGCCCCAACAAGGACTGCTGGGAGATGCAGTTCTTATTTACCAGCACTGCTACACTTTAGTCATAAACACTGTGATGCCATGTGGGCCAGTACTGAATTACCTTTGTCAAAGAACAATTGGCAGTTCTTTCACTGTATTTTAGTACACGACACACAGGCGCAGCAGGGCTATGCAGAGTGCAGGCGTGTGAATTAATTAAATTAATGAAAATGCACACATGAATAGCAAATCATTGTCAAGTCAAGTCAAGTTGGGGAGCGTGCACTGGTACAGCGCGTTGCCGCACCCACCACACGTCAAAACAGCTGGTTGGCAACCCCCCAGGCAGACACGCGGTCCAGTCCCACCCTCTGGAAATGACCCTCTATCTGCCGCAGCCAGGTGTTATGTGGGCGACCCCTTGGCCTGGTCCAGCCACTTGGGTCCCCGACAATGAACCGGATCACCCTTGGGGAAACGTGCCACATGGCCATAGTGCCGTAACTGACGCTCCCTCACAATGCAGGTCATGTGCCTCATTCGGGACAACACAAATTCAAACCAACGGTACCCAAGGATTTTCCGGAGAGACACAGTACCAGAGGAGTCCAGTCTTCGTCTCAGGTCACTGGATAGCGTCCATGTCTCGCAACCATATAGTAAGAGAGGAAGCACCAGGACTCAAAAGACTTGGACCTTCATCATCATTTTCAAGATGTATTATTATATTATTATTATAATTATTATGCCGACGGCATCTCAGTGGCACCGTAGAGAGATATACGTCAGAAATGCCTGCTGGAGGTCATTTTGTATTTTCTGCCAGTGCTCATCCTGTTCCTCCAGTCCTGCTGATGGGTTAAGGACCTTCTCTGGCCCTGTCCAGCTCTCCTGGAGTAACTGCCTGTCTGTTGGAATCTCCTCCATGCCCTTGAGACTGTGTTGGGAGACACAGCAAACCTAAATTGATGTTCTATCCTGGAGAAACTGGACTACCTGTGTAATCTTCTGTAGGGTCCAGGTATGGCCTCAGTAGTGACACTGACTGTAGCCAAATGAAAAACGAGTGACAAAACAGATGAGGAGGGGAAAATGTCAGTGGCCTCTCTCCACCTGTTAGACCATTCATTCCTGTTTAGGGGGTCGTCTCATTGTTGCCCCTCTAGTGCACCAAAGCAGCTGGAACTGATGAACAAGCCGCTCTGCTACTCACTGACCTGATCAACAGCCCACAAGTGTCACTGACTTGATGTGATACTCGGATTAAAAAGTGTTTCTTTAATTTTTTGAGCAGTATACTTTAATGTAACATTGTGGTTTTATAAGTCACTACACCATCCATCCATCCATTTTCCAACCCGCTGAATCCGAACACAGGGTCACGGGGGTCTGCTGGAGCCAATCCCAGCCAACACTGGGCACAAGGCAGGAACCAATCCCGGGCAGGGTGCCAACCCACCGCAGGACACACACAAACACCGCCACACACCAAGCACACACTAGGGCCAATTTAGAATCGCCAATCCACCTAACCTGTATGTCTTTGGACTGTGGGAGGAAACCCACACAGACACGGGGAGAACATGCAAACTCCACGCAGGGAGGACCCGGGAAGCGAACCCAGGTCCCCAGATCTCCCAACTGCGAGGCAGCAGCGCTACCCACTGCGCCACCGTGCCGCCCAAGTCACTACACACATTACTGAAATCCACTCAGTGATAGTTTAGATACCCCCCCCCCCTCACACTTCACAAATGCAGTTGTTTACAAACATCATATTTTAATTTTTCTTTGAGAAGAACAAAAGATAATTGTGTTGAATTTCAAGTTATCATTACATTTTTGCTACGTATGTACTATTAGGGACTTTAGTTTTAAATCAGATGGTCACTTTAAATAAAAAATCACCTGCTTATTCTTCACTCTCAGATCACATTCTATTTGTTTATCAAGCAGAACTGAATATTTTCATTTTCTACACAATCCTGTAATAAGTGTACAGTTCACACAGTGAGACACACAAACACACTACTGGTGCCGTCATTGGTGTCCCTGTGGACTGGACTGTTGAATCTTCACAATGGCTGTGCACGCTGGAGTCTTTGGCACATGTCGTCCCAGTAGCATGTCAGGTGTCACCAGTGGTTTACTCTGCTCCTCTCCTTCTCCCTGTTCCAGTCTCAGTTCAAGGTTGTCAAGATGACAAATGTATTTTTTTCTGAGATGTTCAATATGTTGAAAATATTGCCTGTGGCCAGCATCCAGTGTAATGTGTTGTCTAAATTCTCCACTCCTCTTTTTGTAGCATTATAGTCCATTATCATTACTGGCCATGGCATCTCCTATCCCAGTGCAGATCACATTGTGCACCAAGGATGTGTCATTTATTTAGACAAACTTGAATGTCTTCACCGGCCTGTTCTGTGTGGCCAGCAGTTGAGATGAGAGCTCTGGCTTACTTGTCCTTATTGTGCTAAGCATTGTCACCTTCCTCTTGAGGAGCTGCTGTCCCAGTTTGTGTAAAGGTTATTGCATATGGCGTTGTGGCCATGCAGCTTATGTCATGTCCAGGGTAACCCTCACGCCTTCATTTCTCACAGGTGTTCCTCCATCTGACCTCCCTTTGTTAATGAAATGACATCCTCTGCTCTTCTGTGTCTCTGTGCTTCACCTTCAGCAAGTTATTCGTAGCTTTGGTCTGGTTTATCATTTTTATGCAGAAGATGCTTAGAGCTATTTCAGTGTTAAAGTGACACATCATCACAGCTGTCTCAGCTCACAACTTCATCCATCCATCCATTGTCTCCCGCTTATCCGAGGTCGGGTCGCGGGGGCAGCAGCTTGAGCAGAGATGCCCAGACTTCCCTCTCCCCGGCCACTTCTTCTAGCTCTTCCGGGAGAATCCCAAGGCGTTCCCAGGCCAGTCGAGAGACATAGTCCCTCCAGCGTGTCCTGGGTCTTCCCCGGGGCCTCCTCCCGGTTGGACGTGCCCGGAACACCTCACCAGGGAGGCGTCCAGGAGGCATCCTGATCAGATGCCCGAGCCACCTCATCTGACTCCTCTCGATGCGGAGGAGCAGCGGCTCTACTCTGAGCCCCTCCCGGATGACTGAGCTTCTCACCCTATCTTTAAGGGAAAGCCCAGACACCCTGCGGAGGAAACTCATTTCAGCCGCTTGTATTCGCGATCTCGTTCTTTCGGTCACTACCCATAGCTCATGACCATAGGTGAGGGTAGGAACATAGATCGACTGGTAAATTGAGAGCTTCGCCTTGCGGCTCAGCTCCTTTTTCACCACGACAGACCGATGCAATGCCCGCATTACTGCGGATGCCGCACCGATCCGCCTGTCGATCTCACGCTCCATTCTTCCCTCACTCGTGAACAAGACCCCGAGATACTTGAACTCCTCCACTTGGGGCAGGATCTCGCTACCAACCCTGAGAGGGCACTCCACCCTTTTCCGGCTGAGGACCATGGTCTCGGATTTGGAGGTGCTGATTCTCATCCCAGCCGCTTCACACTCGGCTGCGAACCGATCCAGAGAGAGCTGAAGATCACGGCCTGATGAAGCAAACAGGACAACATCATCTGCAAAAAGCAGTGACCCAATCCTGAGCCCACCAAACTGGACCCCCTCAACACCCTGGCTGCGCCTAGAAATTCTGTCCATAAAAGTTATGAACAGAATCGGTGACAAAGGGCAGCCCTGGCGGAGTCCAACTCTCACTGGAAACGGGTTCGACTTACTGCCGGCAATGCGGACCAAGCTCTGGCACCGATCGTACAGGGACTGAACAGCCCTTATCAGGGGGGCTGGTACCCCATACTCTCGGAGTACCCCCCACAGGATTCCCCGAGGGACACGGTCGAATGCCTTTTCTAAGTCCACAAAACACATGTAGACTGGTTGGGCAAACTCCCATGCACCCTCCAGGACCCTGCTAAGGGTATAGAGCTGGTCCACTGTTCCGCGACCAGGACGAAAACCACACTGTTCCTCCTGAATCCGAGGCTCGACTATCCGACGGACCCTCCTCTCCAGGACCCCTGAATAGAATTTTCCAGGGAGGCTGAGGAGTGTGATCCCTCTGTAGTTGGAACACACCCTCCGATCCCCCTTCTTAAAGAGGGGGACCACCACCCCGGTCTGCCAATCCAGAGGCACTGTCCCTGATGTCCATGCGATGTTGCAGAGGCGTGTCAGCCAAGACAGTCCTACAACATCCAGAGCCTTGAGGAACTCCGGGCGTATCTCATCCACCCCCGGGGCCCTGCCACCAAGGAGTTTTTTGACCACCTCGGTGACCTCAGTCCCAGAGATGGGGGAGCCCACCTCTGAGTCCCCAGGCTCTGCTTCCTTATTGGAAGGCATGTTAATGGGATTGAGGAGGTCTTCGAAGTATTCCCCCCACCGACCCACAACGTCCCGAGTCGAGGTCAGCAGCGCACCATCCCCACCATATACAGTGTTGACACTGCACTGCTTCCCCTTCCTGAGACGCCGGATGGTGGACCAGAATCTCCTCGAAGCCGTCCGAAAGTCATTCTCCATGGCCTCCCCAAACTCCTCCCACGCCCGAGTTTTTGCCTCAGCAACCACCAAAGCCGCATTCCGCTTGGCCTGCCGGTACCTATCAGCTGCCTCCGGGGTCCCACAGGACAAAAGGGTCCTGTAGGACTCCTTCTTCAGCTTGACGGCATCCTTCACCGCCGGTGTCCACCAGCGGGTTCGGGGATTGCCGCCACGACAGGCACCGACCACCTTACGGCCACAGCTCCGGTCAGCTGCCTCAACAATAGAGGCACGGAACATGGCCCATTCGGACTCAATGTCCCCCACCTCCCTCGGGATGTGGTCGAAGTTCTGCCGGAGGTGGGAGTTGAAGCTACTTCTGACAGGGGGCTCTGCCAGACGTTCCCAGCAGACCCTCACAACACGTTTGGGCCTACCACGCCTGACCGGCATCCTCCCCCACCATCGAAGCCAACTCACCACCAGGTGGTGATCAGTTGACAGCTCCGCCCCTCTCT
The DNA here is from genome assembly GCF_900747795.2 of Erpetoichthys calabaricus. Taxonomy (NCBI): domain Eukaryota; kingdom Metazoa; phylum Chordata; class Cladistia; order Polypteriformes; family Polypteridae; genus Erpetoichthys; species Erpetoichthys calabaricus. The sequence goes on along the minus strand of NC_041404.2, from coordinate 61,706,521 downwards.
TCACCCGAGTGTCCAAGACAAGCTCACAACTTGCCTCAGTGAAATTAAAGTAAAATTAAAACCTGAACAGAGCAAAACTCTTTAAAATGAAATTGTAACAAAACTGAACTCCTGCAAAGTGTCACTAAAGTGTAACTTAAGAAAACAAGCAACGCTTCAGCCATTCTGGGTGATGATCTCCTCAGACCTTCTTATACTGCAAAGAACCTCGGTGTCACTTTGATTCCTCCTTTTCTTATTTCACCATGTAAACCATTTTAAGAAACGTTCTTACTTCCACCTGTGTCACATTTCTTATGTTTGCTCCTTCCTCTCCTTTTCTAATGCTGAGGAGCTTGTCCCTGCTTTTATCACATCCCGCATTGATTATTGTAAGTCACTACTACTGCACTGCTCCCTGTGTCTAACAGGACTGAATATCAAATTCTGTTCTTGACCTGCACACTGAGGTCCTCTCATTCTGTGCCCCCCACTAACTGGCACTCTGTGGGTGACAGCAGGGTCTTCAGCTGTATATAGCGCCCTGACTGTGGACTGACCTCCCAACATTACTGACATCAGCCGACTCCATTCATTGGTTTAGGAGGACATTAAACAGACCTGACATTCGGCCCCCTCTGTCAGTTTACCCCCTCTGTCTGTCCAGGTACACGGGTTTGAATTTTTATCACAATTTATGTTATTTGTTCAAGATTTTTTTTGTAGTGTTGTATTTTAGTCTGCATTATTGTTTTTTATTCTATTTGAATGTTTTGTATATCCTGTATTTATCTTTATTTAGTGAAGATATTATTTGTAGCCAATGTTATATCGGTCCTGTTGTTCTTTTTGAATTTTGGGCAGGGTGCTATATAAATAAATTGTGTTCTTAGTATTTTTATTTTTTTTTCTTTTGATGGCCCATCGTTTATAATAACAAATGACAAAAACTAGAGCAGTTCTATATAAGGCAATTAATAAATTGCATAATTCAGTGTAGAATATGTATTGCCGTTTTCTTCACATACATGTTTAAAAATATTAGATTGGCTTAAATGTTTATTCTAAATTAGTTTAGAACAATATTGCACACATGCATAGTACATTTTAAAAAACGTAACCACTTTTATTATTAACGTTTTACTAAACTCTAACGTGGTGTAAACATCATAATTATATTGTATACTTAGTTTCATGAATGTAAAGGAAAAACTATTTTCAATTAGCACGGATCTTGATGATTTTAATTTTGTCGACATGTTAAATGGTTCCTCACAGATCCGAACACAATGTAAATGTTAATGGTGTATTTCACAGGAACGATCCGTATTGTTTAATTTGATATATGACACGACGTGATGGCAGAAACCCTCTGAACTTGACAAAACATGTAATGAGTATTATTTGGTTTCTAAACGGGTCTTTCACCCGACATTACTTTCCGGGCTTTGCCGAGACCTGTCGAAACCTTTCAAAAGACAGTCAGTCCTGAAACGAAGGTGACGTCACTTCCGGGTCTACAACTGCGGTGTCGTATGGTGCTGTGGCTCTGCAAGTGGATACTATTGACCAGGGGGGGGATTTTTCGTATGTCGCTTAAATAATCCGAGATCAGATGCCTCATCTTGGATGAGTTAATGCCGGTGAAACTCGGTTTTTCAAACGCAACCGTGTAGCACATTAGTCGCGCTGGATGTAATCATCCGAGATGAATGCGCGCGTCCACGCTGATTGAAAAGCCCAAATATGTTGAGTGTAGAAAACCTGATCAGCAAGTCTGTGATAGGCTGTAACAAAATGACAAAAGAACGGCACATTTTTTTTTTTCACACAAGCGGAGCAGAGCCTTTTACTCGAAGGATACGAAGAATTTCAAGAGTTAATACGCACAAGGGGTAACACTGCAAAAGCAGCCCAGACCAGAAAAGACGGCTGGCAAAAAGTGGCCGACGAATTAAACGCTAAGTAGCGTGCATTGTACTTACTGAATGAAGCGTTTCATTTCCTATGTGTCAGATTAATTATTATTTAATATGTCATAATTCCAGATCAAACGTGAGCACATGAAGAACATGAGAACAGGTTAAAGTGAAGTACAAGAATATACTTCAAACTGGTAAATATTGGTATATAACTATTTAAAGAATTGTTGACATAATCATATATAATATAAAAAACATTAATTTTAAAGCTAATAAGAAGAAGGCAAACAAGCAAAAAAACAGGTGGAGGTCCACGCGGTCCAGACCTAACCCCTGCAGAAGAGTTAGATAGATAGATAGATACTTTATTAATCCCAAGGGGAAATTCACATACTCCAGCAGCAGCATACTGATAAAGAACAATATTAAATTAAAGAGTGACAACAATGCAGGTATACAGACAGACAATAACTTTGTATAATGTTAACGTTTACCCCAGGGGTGGAATTGAAGAGTCGCATAGTGTGGGGGAGGAACGATCTCCTCAATCTGTCAGTCTGTCGCTGGAGCTGCTCCTCTGTCTGGAGATGATCCTGTTCAGTGGATGCAGTGGATTCTCCATGATTGACAGGAGTCTGCTCAGTGCCCGTCGCTCTGCCACTGATGTCACACTGTCCAGCTCCGTGCCTGCAATAGAGCCTGCCTTCCTCACCAGTTTGTCCAGACGTGAGGCGTCTTTCTTCTTAATGCTGCCTCCCCAGCACACCACCGTGTAGAAGAGGGCGCTCGCCACAACTGTCTGATAGAACATCTGCAGTATCTTATTGCAGACGTTGAAGGACGCCAGCCTTCTAAGGAAGTATAGTCGGCCCTGTCCTTTCTTACACAGAGCATCAGTATTGGCAGTCCAGTCTAATTTATCATCCAGAGAGAGTTGTCCATCCATCCATTTTCCAACCCGCTGAATCCGAACACAGGGTCACGGGAGTCTGCTGGAGCCAATCCCAGCCAACACAGGGCACAAGGCAGGAACCAATCTGCAGGGTGCCAACCCACCGCAGGAGAGAGTTGTCTCCCCAGCAAAATGCCCATTGCCCTGTTTCTGTAGTGGACACTTCATTTCAGGTAAAGGATGGTCATTGCATATATTTGCCCTCAATTTGTGCCACAGGTATGTTCCATATAGCCCTCTTTTTTTGTTAGGTCAGTTGCAGGGAATGTCATAACCCTAGAACTTGTGTCTGACCAACAAGATATTGACGAAGGTCAAATACTTGATGAAGACACTGTGTCTGATTATTCATCAGGAGGAGAGGTACATTTTCCAAATAATTGCCTGGCAAACTGCACTTTTAGATTTTCTGCATCGCCTACAGAATATAAAAAAAGTGCCGCTTGCAAAAAACCTCAAAGGTTTGACTTCGAATATAAGGTCCCAATAAATGTTTGAGGTACAATATTCCCCCTCGGCTAAAGCAGTATCTTTCGAAAAGAATTTTCTCCGGGAGCAATAAAGGATCTTGCCGATCGTGCAAACCCTCTCTATTTGAATTTCTCATCTTATAATTTGCACACCGATATCAATTGGTTGCTCGTTCATGAACAGTGAAGTCATGACTGAATGAATTCCACGCACAGACACTGATTAAGGGTGTGAGCCAGGCCCGGTCTTAGGTATTATGGGGCCCTAGGCGAAAGGGGGGTCCAGGGGCCCCCTGAGGGGGGCGGAACCCCCCTGGAAGCTCTGTGAAATGCGTGAAAATTAGACCAAGGAGTCTACTTCGCCTATGCCTAAGGCCGGGCCTGATTGGGACAAATAATGCTGTAGTATATTTAAGTATATATGACAATTGCTCACTCGGACAATTTGTTTTGGGGGCCCCCAAGAAGGCGGGGGTCCTAAGTTATAGCTTGTGTAGCTTATACGTAAATCCTGCACTGGTGTGAGCTAATCTTTGTTTACATGGAACAAACCTGGGGGGTATTTTTCGTATGTGGATTACTCGTTTAGCCGGATGTAATTGTTGACGGTTTGGCCTGATCCTGATCTGTCGGTTTTTTGAAACTCTTGCTGGAAATGTTGTCATAGCAACACATCATAATCCTCAAACCTGCTCGGAGCAGCTTGTTCGATGTAAACGAGGATCAGCTCACACCCTTAATCAGTGTCCGTGCGTGGAATTCATTCAGTCATGACTTCACTGTTCATGAACGAGCGACCAATTGATATCGGTGCGCAAATTTTGTACCTCAAAGATTTATTAGGACCTTATATTCGAAGTCAGGCTCTCACAACCACACAGACAGTAGGCATTGCTTTGAGGTTTTTTGCAAGCGGCACTTTTTTTATATACTGTAGGCGATGCGGAAAATCTAAAAGTGCAGTTTGCCAGGCAATTTGTAAAGTCTGTTTGGCTCTGAAATATTTCCTTCGGGTTTTCATGTTTCCTGGACACCTGCGTGTGTAGACAATAAAAGAGGCGTTTCATGCCATTGCAGGTATAGGGAATACACAGGCAAAAACACCCACAGTACCATAAAGAATCTCACAGTCAGCCTAACATTCTCATTACCAGGATTTCCAAATGTGATTGGGGCACATGGGACTGATCAGAGTGGAGTTTGTTCAAACACTATTTGGAAAATGTACCTCTCCTCCTTATGAATAATCAGACACAGTGTCTTCATCAAATATTTGACCTTCGTCAATCGTTGGTCAGACACAAGTTCTAGGGATACGACATTCCCTGCAACTGACCCAACAAAAAAAAGAGGGCTATATGGAACATACCTATGGCACACATTGAGGACAAATATATGCAATGACCATCCTTTACCTGAAATGAAGTGACCACTACAGAAACAGGGTGATGGGCATTTTGCTGGAATGCCAACTCTCTCTGGATGATAAACTGGACTGGACTGCCAATACTGATGCTCTGTGCAAGAAAGGACAGAGCCGGTTATACTTCCTTAGAAGGCTGGCGTCCTTCAACATCTGCAATAAGATGCTGCAGATGTTCTATCAGACAGTTGTGGCGAGTGCCCTCTTCAACGCGGTGGTGTGCTGGGGAGGCAGCATTAAGAAGAAAGACGCCTCACGCCTGGACAAACTGGTGAGGAAGGCAGGCTCTATTGTTGGCATGGAGCTGGACAGTTTAACATCTGTGGCAGAGCGACGGGCGCTGAGCAGACTCCTGTCAATCATGGAGAATCCACTGCATCCACTGAACAGGATCATCTCCAGACAGAGGAGCAGCTTCAGTGACAGACTGCTGTCACCGTCCTGCTCCACTGACAGACTGAGGAGATCGTTCCTCCCCCAAACTATGCGACTCTTCAATTCCACCCCCGGTGGGGGTAAACGTTAACATTATACAAAGTTGCTGTCTGTTTTTACCTGCATTTTTTATTACTCTTTAATTTAATATTGTTATTATCAGTATGCTGCTGCTGGAGTATGGGAATTTCCCCTTGGGATTAATAAGTAACTATCTATCTATCTATCTATCTATCTATCTATCTATCTATCTATCTATCTATCTATCTATCTATCTATCTATCTATCTATCTATCTATTATATAGTGCCTTGCACACATCTATCTATCTATCTATCTATCTATCTATCTATCTATCTATCTATCTATCTATCTATCTATCTATTATATAGTGCCTTGCACACATCTATCTATCTATCTAACTCTTCTGCAGGGGTTAGGTCTGGACCGCGTGGACCTCCACCTGTTTTTTTTGCTTGTCTGCCTTCTTATTAGCTTTAAAATTAAGGTTTTTTATATTATATATGATTATGTCAACAATTTTTTAAATAGTTATATACCAATATTTACCAGTTTGAAGTATATTCTTGTACTTCACTTTAACCTGTTCCCATGTTCTCCTTGTGCTCACGTTTGATCTGGAATTATGACATATAAATAATAATTCAATAATAAATAATAATCTCAAAGGGAGACGAGGCAGCTTACAGAGAGGAGGTCCTGAAGTTGGCAGCCTGGTGTTCGAAGAACAATCTGGCTCTGAACACCAGAAAAACCAAGGAGATCATTGTCAACTTGAGGAGACACAGCACCGACTTAGCCCCCCTCTACATTAACGGTGAGTGTGTGGAGAGGGTCCATACCTTCTGGTTTCTCGGCCTCCTTATCTCCGCTGACATCTCCTGGACAGACAACATCACAGCAGTCATCAAGAAGGCTCAGCAGCGGTTACACTTCGTGAGGGTCCTCAGAAAGCATAACCTGGACTCCAACCTGCTACTGACCTTCTGCCGCTCGTCCATCGAGAGCCTGCTGACGTACTATATCACAGTATGGTACGGCAGCTGCACCATGGCAGACAGGGAGAGGCTTCAGCGAGTAGTAAAGGCAGCACAGAAGATCATCGGCTGCCCTGTCCCCTCCTTGATGGACATTTACACCTCCCGCTGCCTCAGCAGAGCAAAAAACATCATTAAGGACAGCTGCCACCCTGGCTCTGATCTGTTTGACCTGCTGTCCTCAGGGAGGCGCTACAGGTGCATCACAACAAGGACAAACAGACTCAAGAACAGTTTTTTCCCAAAAGCCATAACCATTCTAAACTCACACATGCACCGACTACACAGTCTAACCCCCCCCCCCAACCCCTGGACTTCCTTCTATCCATCAACTGTGCAATATCCAATATCTAAATGGTACTGATAATAACTGTGTAATATCTGCATACTGTACAATATCATTACTGTACTCTCAGTCCAATATCTACTACTCACTGAACATGAGCATCATTATTGTGCAATATTTAAATTATGTGCAATAACTCGATTTAGTTATTATTCTTTCCATTTGTATATAACGTCGCAGAACTTTTTTGCAACTTTTTGCACCATTTGTTTATTTTATTTACTTGTTGTGTTCTACATATATGTCTGCACTGAAAGGAGCTGCTTTTAATCTCATTGTTATTGTGTATAGTGACAATAAAAGGCATTCTATTCTATTCTATAATTAATCTGACAGATAGAAAATGAAACGCCGCATTCAGGAAGTACAATGCACACGCGTTTAATTCGTCAGCCGTCTTTTCTGGTCTGGGCTGCTTTTGCAGTGTTACTCCTTGTGCGTATTAAATCTTGAAATTCTTCGTGTCCTTCCAATCAAAGGTCCTGTTCCGCTTGGGGGAGGGGAGGGTGAGGGAGGGGGGAGTTGTGGGTAAATGCGCCCGTTCTTTCGTCATTTTGTTACAGCCTATCACAGACTTGCTGATCATGTTTTCTACACTCAATATATTTGGGCTTTTCACTCAGCGCGGGCGCGCGCATTCATCTCGGATGAACACATCCAGCTCGACTAATCTAACACACGGCTGCGTTTGAAAAACCGACGTATCCCGGATGAGTTTCACCGGCATTAAGTCATCCAAGATGAGGCATCTGATCTCGGATGATTTAACCGACGTACGGAAAATATTGAGTCTAGAAAACATGATCAGCAAGTCTGTGATAGGCTGCAAAACAATGACGAAAGAACGGGCGCATTTTTTCACACAAGCGGAGCAGGACCTTCTACTCGAAGGATACGAAGAATTTCACGAGTTAATACGCACAAGGGGTAACACTGCAAAAGCAGCCCAAACCAGAAAAGTCGGCTGGCAAAAAGTGGCCAACAAGTTAAACGCGTAAGTAGTGTGCATTGTACTTGCTGAATGCAGCGTTTCATTTCCTATGTGTCAGATTAATTATTATTTAATATGTCATAATTCCAGTTCAAACGTGAACACAAGGAGAACATGGGAACAGGTTAAAGTGAAGTACAAGAATATACTTCAAACTGGTAAATATTGGTATATAACTATTTAAAGAATTGTTGACATAATGAATCATATATAATATAAAAAAACATTAATTTAAAGCTAATAAGAAGAAGGCAGACAAGCAAAAAACAGGTGGAGGTCCAGACCTAACCCCTGCAGAAGAGTTGGCTCTCCAGCAAAATGCCCATCGCCCTGTTTCTGAGGGCATTTCAGGGGGAAGGTCCTCCTCACAACCAGTGGCAGGATGCAGTGGTCACTTCATTTCAGGTAAAGGATGGTCACTGCCAATATTTGTCCTCAGTGTGTGCCATAGGTATGTTCCCTATAGCCCTCTTTTTTTTGTTGGGTCAGTTGCAGGGAATGCCCTATCCCTAGAACCTGCATCTGACCACCAAGATACTGATGAAGGTCAAATATTTGATGAAGACACTGTGTCTGATTATTCATCAGGAGGAGAGGTACATTTTCCAAATAATGTTTGAACAAACTCCACTCTGATCAGTCCCACGTGCTAATCGTTATATGACTGTTTTGCAGGAGCCTGTCGCCAGCACTCATGACCCTTTTGGAACAAAGTCCACATCAAAAAAAGGAGATGGTGAGGTTGGTTGAGCCATTTGTTGTACTTTATACAAAATTATTCAAAATGATATACTGTACTGTGTATACAATATAGAGGGGGGAAAAAAGGCATTTGTAATTGCGTATTTATTTGCAGAAAAATGTGAGGTCTCTATACAAGAGATATCTTAAACAGAAAATCACATACAGAAAACTAAAAATGAGAAAAATACAGCAGGACATGGAATTTCATGAACTGAGGACAACCAAAATGAAGTTGCAGATACAAATACTAGAAAAACAATTGGTAACAAAATTCTCTTTATCTCTTTCCTATATGTGTATGTGTGAGTACATCTTTAATTTACTGTATCTTCTCCTCCTTACAGGCGGAAGGTCCGTAATATACAATAAATAACTTTTTGTGTGTAACCACTGTTGTCTTTTTCATTGAAAATATTGGGCCACAATTCTGCCTCTGGCAGCTCTGCCACTGGTTTGCTCAAAGTGCACTGGGTCAGGGTTATCATCAGGCTGCACCCAAACCTCAGGGACTCTCACTGTTCTGATGGTCGCTATGTCGTGTAAGACAGTTATGTCACATGCTCTGTCAGGTGCAACCCTCAGCCTTTGTAGACATTGAAATCTCTCCTTCAGGTGGCCAACGGTCATTTCAATTTGTGCCCGTGTCCTAGACAGAGCTGCTTTAGATCGAGTTTGTGGCCCAGGGTTGGGGTTAGGAAATGGGGTCATTAGAAAATGCCTACAGGATTCCATCATGATGACATGTGGAATATGTAAGAATTGTGAATACAATACACACATCACCGTGATTTATAATTAGATTATTACCTTGTGTGGTACCCGGCTGGGGTTCATGCCAGGCTGGGATGCCCAGGAGGACAGGAGGAGGGTTTGTGCCTCCTCCAGAACACGAGGGGGCGCCCGCCCTGGTTGCTTTGGGGGCCACGGGTACAGAGCTTGGAAGCTCAACCCTGTAGGGGTTGCCACACCCGGAGGTGCTGGGGGGAAGAGGATTGGGGACACCCGGAGGGTAGCTACAGAAGCTCCTCGGGATGCACCTGGAGTCCATCCGGGGTCTATAAAAGGGGCCGCCTCCCTCCAGTCATGGGTGGAAGAGGACGAAGCTTGGTGAAGAGGAGTGGAGGCGGACCAGAGACTTGGAGAAGGCATTGTGTTGTGGCCAGGACTTAAGGGGTGATTGGTGCTGCGGCACTGGGTAATGTGCACTACGATGGATGTAAATAAATGTAAATAAACGTGTGTTGGGTGATAAAATCTTGTCTACCTGTCTGTGTCCGGGCTGTTCCCCACACTTGTTCAAATGTCCGATACAGGTGTGACTCCTTAAAAAGTCTTGAGACATGAACAGACCCTGGCCATTTAGCCTCCACATTTGATACAAGGTAGGATGCATCACAGATCATCTGAGAATTGATAGCATGTAGGTCAAACAATTTTACTGTATGTCAACATGCCTATTGGCTATTTTCAACTCTTACAGAAAGTTACATTACCTGCACATTAATACTGTGGAAGCCGTTTCTGTTCACGTAATCTGGCTCATTTGGACCTGATGGGGCCTTTATGCGGACAATCTGCGTACAATCCACTGCCCCAATCACATTTGGAAATCCTGGGTAATGAGAATGTTAGTCTGACTGTGAGATTCTTTATGGTACTGTGGGTGTTTTTGCCTGTGTATTACCTTCCTGCAATGGCGTGAAACGCCTCTTTTATGGTCTGCACACGCGGGTGTCCAGGAAACACAATGAAAACCCGAAGGAAATATTTCAGAGCCAAACAGACTTTACAAATTGTCTGGCAAACTGCACTTTTAGATAGATTTTCCGCATCGCTTACAGTATATGAAAAAAGTGCCACTTGCAAAAAAACGCAAAGCAATGCCTACTGTCTGTGTGGTTGTGAGAGCCCGACTTCACTTAGTTTGACTTCGAATATAAGGTGGTAATACATCTTTGAGGTACAATATTCCCCCTCGGCTAAAGCGGTATCTTTCGATATCGCTGATATCAATTGGTCGCTCATTCATGAACGGTGAAGTCATGACTGAATGAATTCCACGCACGGACACTGATTAAGGGTGTGAGCTAATCCTTGTTCACATTGAACAAAGTTGCTCCGAGCAGGTTTGAGGATTTGGATGTGCTGCTATGACAGCACATCCAGCACGAGTTTTGAAAAACCGACAGATCCAGGATCAGGCCAAATCGTCAACAATTACATCCGGCTAAACGAGTAATCCACGTACGAAAAATACCCCCCAGTCAGGCAATGTGCCACTTGCAGCAAACACTGGTCACTGGTGTGTAGACTGGACCGTCATCATGACGTTGGAACAGTACTCAGACGTGATTTTAGAGATGGCAAAACAAGGCCCTTCATTGAAAATTATATCTGAGCATCTGTCGTATTACAATAACCTACAAAGCCTTAAATAACCTCGCGCCAAACTACATCAGTGACCTTCTCCATCACTATGTGCCTGTCCGCCCACTAAGGTCCTCTGATTCTGGCCATCTTGTTGTGCCCCTCACTAATCTACACTCCATGGGTGACAGCAGGGCCTTCAGCTTACCAGGAAAAGAAAATCCGAGCACATCTCTCCAGTTTTGATGTCACTACACTGGTTACCTGTGTCATTCAGGATTGACTTTAAAATTTTGCTTATGGTTTATAAAGCCTTAAATAATCTCGCCCCATCCTATATATCGGAATGTCTGACACCTTATATTCCAAATCGTAACCTCAGATCCTCAACTGAGTGTCTCCTTAGAATTCCTAGAGCAAAACTTAAAAGAAGTGGTGAGGCGGGCGGCCTTCTGCTGTTATGCACCTAAAATCTGGAATAGCCTGCCAGTAGGAATTCGCCAGGCTAATACAGTGGAGCACTTTAAAAAACTGCTGAAAACACATTACTGTAACATGGCCTTCTCATAACTTCACTGTAATTTAATCCTAATACTCTGTATATCCAACTCATTATAATAACTATTCATGGTGGCTCTAAAATCTGTACTAACCCCTACTCTCTCTTCTGTTTCCTTTTCCAGTGTCCTTTTGGTGGTGGCTTGTGCCACCACTATCTACTCTAAGTACCATGATGTTCCAAAAATGATGGATGGATTAAAAGCCAGAAGTTTGTATGACCATCAGCATCAAGTGACTCTGTGAGAATCCTAAACACAAAGAGGACTATTTCATTTATGTTAGGTAGAATGCCCAGAGGGGACTGGGTGGTCTCGCGGCCTGGAACCCCTACAGATTTTAGTTTTTTCTCCAGCTTTCTGGAGTTTTTTTTTTTGTTTTTTTCTGTCCACCCTGGCCATCGGACCTTACTCCTTTTCTATGTTAACTAATGTTCAATTATTTTAATTTCTTATTTTGTCTTTTATTTTTCTTTTCTTCATTATGTAAAGCACTTTGAGCTACTTTTTGTATGAAAATGTGCTATAGAAATAAATGTTGTTGTTGTTCAGCTGTATAGCGTCCAGACTCTGGAATGACCTAACGAAATTAATCAGGTCAGCTGACTCCATGAATTCTTTTAAAAAACCACTTAAAACTCATCTGTTCAGTTTGTCTTTTAGCTCTACTTGACTTTATTATCCTTCTCTCAGTTTACTTCTCTGTCAAGATGCTCATGTAACCTGTGTGTGTCTGTGTGTGCGAGACCATCAATTATGTTGTTTGTTTTCCTCTGAATTCACTGTTGTAATCTTTATTTATCTGGTTTGTACAACGCTATATACTGTATACCCTGCTGTTCTTTCTTATATTCTGTAAGTGCCTTGAGCATGGGAAAGGCGCTATATAAATAAAATGTATTATTATTATTATGAGGAGCGAGAAGGATTTCTGAGAGAAATGTTAGAAAGTTTTGTGCTGAGCAAATCTCTGGCTGTGGACTTTCTGACACACATTTGGAGGTAAAGGTGACAAACTTCAAGGCCGTCGATCGATGTTATAGATAGATAGATAGATATTAGTTTGTGTTGTGAGGAGGACTGTTCGCACGTGTCGTCAAAAATCGCCCAGAAGAAGAAGTACTTCCGGTATCGGACAACGAAAATGTGTCTGTTTTGTCGTTTTTGGGCTATTACACTTTCATTATTTGAATCACAAATAAATCCAGAAATGTATGTGTAATATTAAGTTTAAGACTGCTATTTGTTACCATAGAATTAAAAAATACCTTACTGTATTCTTTATTCAAAAATCAAAATCTGAAAATTCCTTTCATTTTCGTTTTTGCATCTAAAATAAAATTTCAAATACCAAAAAGTACACGGACCATTTTTATAGAAAGTTAATGCATTTTAGAAAGTCTGTGTTCATTGTTAGAACTAAAACGCGCAAAAGTGTGGGAGAGAAGCAATCACATTTCGAACCGTGCACTCTGAGCACCTGATATATTCGTGGGCGGTGAAGTGTATTGAAACAGGAGAAATGAGTATTTATGTTCAGACATGACTGAATTCCAAAGTGTTACAAAAAATGCGTTACCAACTCGATTTCCTAACATATCGATATTATTCCACAAAAATCAAAATCTATTCTGAAACAATTCTTATCCAAAGCTTAATACGTGACCACGATCATTTAAAAGTAGCGAGCGTCGTCTCCTTTTGTTTGCAGTTTTCGGGCAGGACCTACAGAAAGTAAAATGACGCACGCCTTCACCAATCCAAAACCAGAAAGACTTTACTCTTATCCAATGGGGCGCTGCTCCTAGCTTCGTTGACCCGCGGAAACAGGCGCTCCGGCCAATCGCAAACAAAGGAAGCACTTCTTTGCCGCTCACATGGAGGTCATAGTGCCTGTTCGTATACTGATTGACAATCCTTTGCACCAATAGACAGCACGAGACTAACAGTCGTTGGGAGTGTCTAGGAAGGTCAGAGCCGGGAGAGTGTTGTGTTCCTGTAATGGCGGATTGCGGAGAGGGAGACGGTGTCGGGAGATTCGACGACGGCCGGTGAGTATTAAGGCTTCGCTAAGTTGCGAAATACCCTCATACAGTTTAGGGTGTAGCTTGAAAAATTCTATTAGTAGATGGAGCTTCGAACTTTGGGTTTCTGACATGTTTTTGTGGTTGTAGGATCGATTGATGATAAGGAGGGAAGCGGGGAATCCCCGGATGAGTGGATTACCCCACAGGCAGGCCCGAGTGATTAGCAATGAATGAATGAATGGAGTAAGAAGAATCGTTCGTAAAACAACGTAGTAATGAATAACACGTGTGCTTTGAGCCACAGCAACCAGGTGGGGGCAGACAGCAGGTTGGCCTAAAATGTAAAAGTTACCACGACGTTTTAGTTTGAAAACGACAGAGCCTGTAAATTCTACCGTTTCGTTCGAGGAGGCATTTGTATTCTGTGTTTAGAGGTCTAAACCTCAGTGGATGGTGTTTCGCTATAAAGCCGCCTTTGCGGATTCGCAGCGGACGGCCGAAGGGACCCTGGTGTAAGAGTGCACAGTCTGCATACGGTTTCTCAGTTTTTAGTGCACCATTAGCATTTAATTGGCGATTGTTCGGGAAACGTTATACAGTTTGCTTAGTAAATCAATCAGTAACACACACAGACGAAAAGCGCGTTGAGCCGTTTCAGACAACTTTAACCCGATAGTCTCGAAGTTGAGGTTTGCCGTTCGCTTCTGTCGCCAGTGCGTACCGACGTGACGCCCCACACCGCACGCGCCTCTTTGATTACGCTTTACTCATGTCTCGCTACAGAGAGAGAGAGAGCGGTCTGGGAGGGCATACATTGATCACAGTGCATCACCCACCACACGATGAACCGTCCCAGGATCCTATATTAGGACCCGAACGCAGCCGTGCAACGTGTGACACTTCACTACCACACTAGTTCGAATGGAGCAGTGGCGGGAGTACCAATCCTGTAACGAACCTCCGAGTTTTCCCAGCAATTGGAGGGCTTGCTTGCATGGCTGGATGCAGGTTAACATCACACCCAGAGTTGGAGTAACTTTTTTCCCCAATTTATTTATTTTTTTAGGTTCCTCCTTGTCATATTTGGCTGTTTTGATTTATCAAACGACGCGTTCTCAGGCAGTAATAGATTAAAGTGACTTAAAAACACATACGTGAAACTAATATGTATTCCCATGCAGAAAATGAAAAAGTTTAAAGACCCAATGTTTTGGCAAATCTTTCATCAAGTTTGCCACTGAAAAGGAAGGAGCAGGTAATGCATTGGAGGGAACAAAGCCAGGGCAGGAGAATAGGTGTGGAAAAGTTACCATTAGGGATGATGAATGGACAAAGAAGAAAGTTAGTTGGTCACAAAGACCTGGAGAAATGTATGATTGCAGGTTGAGAATGGGCTGAGCGCCTTCGGTTTTTCTTTGAAAAGTATCTTTGAAGGCCTGTGAAAATACACAAACAAAATCACGATCAAGGCAACATGCTATCTGAAACGTCTGCCCCTCAATCATAGGCTTATTCCTCACCCCTCTCTGGTGCCACATCTGAGAACTTTTGTCTTCCTTACTTCAATATTTCCTTATCTGAAATAACTACCCAATTACCGGACTTGGTGTGATACACTGTGCAACAGGGAAATTGCTTTTACAAGAAGGCGCTTTTTATGATAGCCACATATCCTTAAACTGAATCTCTGCAGGTGAGTCTACAGCTCTGATAAACGCTTTCCCAGTGTTCTTCCATCACATGGGTCATCGGGGCATGTAAGGATCCATCCATCCCATTCGCGAATCCTGTGTGCCCCAGCCTTACAGAAGTTAATGCGAGAAACCAGTGACACTATGCCATTCACATTTATGTATTTATCTAGGTAGGCAGCCTGGCATAGTGGTTAGGACTTTTGACTTCAAACCCTGCTACTGACACTATGTGACAATGAGTAACTCATTCTAACTGCCTGTGCTTCTATTGGAAAAACACAAGCAATGGAACCAATTGAATCTCACATGTTGGAAGTTGCATTGGATACAGCCAAATTATAAGAAGTAGTAATATCAATTCTATGACTTCTTTCATGGTTGTCTTTCAGCAATGGCTTTCGAAAGTGGGGGCCTGTTGCTGGTTGATTACTACATGCAAGCAAGCATTTCATTGTCTTCTGTACACATGACAATAATTCCCTTGGAAAATGATATAGTTTGATTTTTTTTCTTTGACCGAGAGAAAGGAAGGCAAATGGAGTTTGTTAAAATGTGAATTTCCCATTGGGATTAATAAAGTATCTATCTGTCTGTCTGTCTGTAGATGCACAGAGGCAGGATTTAGAATTGTGATAATTCCAGTTTAATTTATGTACATGCATGTTTATAGCAGTCCACCATGTTGGGTGATCTTGTTTAAGCACATAACCTTTGGCTGTGCTTGTTTTTGGGTTGGGTATATTCTTTGTTAGTTTTTACATATTTTCTATGTTAGGAATGAATTTTTCCTGGATCCCAGTTTCAATCCATTTCAAAAACACGTGAATTTTGGTTTAGTGTTCTCCTGCTTGTCTCTTTCTGCACCTGCATGTGTACTCTGAGGTGAATTGAAAATGTCACTATAGTATGTTTTTTGCCTTTTTTTTTTTTTCTTAAATTAGGAAGCTAGTAGGAAATTTGAAAATGGAATGATGAGTGTGTGGCATTAGCTTTGCACAAGGCAGGAGGAAAAAATATAAAATTATTATTTAGTGGTTCATTTAAAAGTGCAAAGTATATTGCACAAAATGACTTTGGATTTGTAGTTAGCAAGTAAAGATGGTGTAAATACAGTTTAATATAGTAATGTGTTTTTTGTTAAATAGAAATGAGCACCCAAGTGTTGGAGAGGCTCACTGGCAGTGAGAACGTCCAAGAAATAGAAAGGATCACGTGGAATGACTTGATAGAAATATTCAGAATTAATGATGGTAACAAGAACCACATTCATTTCTACAGCACATTCTTGCATAAAACATTTAGCTCAAAGTGCTTTACAGGATGTTAAAGAAAAAAACATAGCAAGCCAAAAAATAAGAATAGAAATAAATACATGAATAACAAAAAAAAATCAATACACACTTATATGATACAGAAAAACAAGGAACATATAAGGTCCTGGCTGGTGAACCTGTGGTAATGATAATATACAGGGGGAGTGAAAATTATGTTAACATTTGAATGGCGGAAACCATTTATTCACAAAATATATTTCATATGGGCGCGATGATTTACAGGAATGTCTCAAACTGTTCATCATGTTCAACACATGGACCATATGTGATGTCCACAAAAATTGTATACAAGTATATACATAGCAGTACCATTACTGTTAACATAATTTTGACTCACCCTGTATAATACAATATTGATAGAACTCATTTACCCCTAATACAAATTCATCCATTATGAGTTCATCATGAGCACTGGGACAGGCTGGAAACTTGTTAATGGTACATTTCACACAAACATTAAGAAGTTTTTCTTCACAAAGAGAACCACAGACACATGAAATAAGTGAACAAGTAGTGTGGTAGACAGGAGGACTTTAGGGACCTTCAAAACTCAACTTGATGTTATTAATGGAAGAATTAGGTGGATAGGACCGACAAACTTCATTTGGCTCAATTTCTGTAATAATGTTGTGGAACCAAAATGATTCTACAGCAGGCCCTGAATCAAGGCTGACAATTTGTAGTAGTTGTCAGTTTCAAACAGGAGCCCAAAAGAACTTCTCCCTATGGTCTGTTGGCTGTTTCCTGACTTACAATGGAGCACTCAACTCACTTGGAAGACACACTTGATCCTGGTTAGCATAAAATCACTTTTGGCTGCTGTCTGATTTTAGAGCCTTAGAAATGTATTAAAATTGTATTAAAGTTTCTTAAGATAACCCAAAGTTAGTTATTAATAGACTTTTTTTTCATAATATCTAAAGTTAATCTCAAGATGTCTGTTTTTTTTTGTGTAAGGTAAAGAAGATGAAATTTGTTTTCTTCCTTTATATCTCTAAAAAGCCAAATTTCCCCCTTGAGGCAGATGAAGTTCTCTCTATCCAACTGTCCAAAGGTTTATAATGACCTCAATGTTACATGTAGAGAGTCCAGTGAAATTCTTTCTTGTATGAGCTAATCAACATCTCTTCACTGTCTAGCGTGATGATTAGAGAGAACAGGCATACCTTGAAAGCTGAAGTCTATGACTGTAAAGTGCTGGAAAAATTGGGTAGTTTGAAGCCAAAAAGCACTTCTTTATGCAGCAGATCTGCAGGGATCGGGGACAAACTGAGTCATGTAGGTGAAGCTTAAACCCTGGCAACCTTTAAGAAGTACAATGCCTATAAAAGAGTCTTCACATTTTATAGTTATACAGCATTGAACCACCGTGGATTTCATTTGGCTTTTTCAGCACTGATCAACGGAAAAGTTATTAATATCAAAAGTGAAAATTGAATTGTGCAAAGTGGTCTAAATTAATTACAAATCTAAAATGCAAAATGATGGATCACATATAAGTATTCAGGCCAGTGGGTAGTAGATTCACTTTTTGGCCGATTCCAGCACAGGTCTGTACATCTTTGTACATCTGGACACTGCTATTTGTCCCCATTTTTCTTTGCAGAACTTTTCAAGCTCTGGCTGGTGTCATGTTGATTGTGAGTGAACAGCTTTTGTCAAGTTCAGCCACAAAATTTCAATTGGATTGAGATCTGAACTTTGACTCGGCTTTTTCAGGGTGTTCCCTTTGTTATTTTGAAGCCATTCCTGTGTAGCTTTGGTTTTATGGTTGGACTTGTTGTCTTCTTGCAGACTGCATCAGGTTTTCCTCCTGGATTTCTCTCTATTGTACTGCATTCATGTTACCCTCACAAATTTTACAGGGCTTGCTGCAGAGAAGCAGCACCATAACCTGATGCTGCTACCTTCATGCTTCATGTTGGGGATGGTGGCTAAGGATCTGCACTGGTATTTGGAAGTTTACTGGTTCAAATCCCATTGCTGCCAGAAAGGATCCTACTTTGTTGGGCCCTTGAGCAAAGCCCTTAACCTGAAATTTCTCCAGGGGCACTTTACAATGGCAGAACCTGCAATCTGATCTCCAAAGGTTATGCGAAAAGACGATTTGCCCTCAGAGATTAAAAAAGTATATCAAAATGAAAAATCTTTGTGCAGTGTAACATGACATTTAGTCTCGACCAGAATTTTGGTCTCATAACTGCCTAGAACCTTTTCCAGTTGTTTTCAGAGCCTCCCTTGTGTCAAGATATCGTGTAAGTTTTTTTTCCTTGCCACTTGCCCATAAAACTGCGATTGGTGAAGCACCCTGGCACAGTTGTTGTTTGCACAGTCTCTCTAGTCTCAGCCACTGTAGCTTGTGACTCCTTCAGTTTGAAACAACTTCTCCCTGTGGTCTGTTGAATGTTTTACTGACTTAGGATGGAACACTTCACTCATTTGGAAGACATGGTTGATCTTGGCTAGCATAAACCCCAATGTTATTGTGGCGCATTCAGTGCTTTTGGATGTTGTCAGATTTTAGAGCTTTAGAAAGTAAGAAAATATTACAATAATAATGAAGCAAGTTTATCAAAATATACACAGTGTAGAAGAGTGCTATTTTTCTTCTCTGTAATGGTTATAACATTAAATATTATCCTGTGGGGAGATGGCCTGGGAGGACAAAACAATAAAAACTCTAGTTAGTAAGATACATTATGGTAATAATAATGGATGTAGGTTATTATTTAAAAATTGTTATTCAGTGAAAACTTTGTAGCAGAGGATAAAGCTGGTAAGAGTATATTTTACCTTGGCTTCATAATACTCCCAGTGTTTATTTTCTTTTCATTCTCTGGTGGCGTTCATTTTATGGACCGTCTAATGATTTGCTGAAGTGACTGGTGCCTGAATATGCACCCCAGCAAAGTAGGTATTGGAGTCTGTTAGACCCTTCTTTAAAAAGGTGGAGACTGTCATGAATTTCTTGTAAATTAGGCAGTTCAGGATTTGTAACAGTCCCTGCAATGCACTAGCTTTCCATACAGGTTTAGTTGTAACTGGTTCTGCTGGGATGGCTTATCCTACGTTGTGTCAGAAAATATTATGATAACTTATTGTTTGGATTTATTTCCCTTTTTATTTATTTATTCCCCCTTCTCAAGTGGAAACAATGAAATGGGTTTTTATACAGCTTATGCATTGCACAAGAAGACACTTTGTCATGCAGAGGGTGCAGTGTAACCCTTGGGGGCTAATTTTATATGTTTTAGAAGCTGATTTTAAGTGAGTGCTGGTGGGTTTGTTTAAAGATCAGTGTCATCCTCACTGTATGTAATGCTTTGATTAGCTTGAGTGTCTTCACTCTTTCTGAAGCATGCACTTGGAGGTTAAATGCCAAGGCTAAAATTCATTAGTTTACCTTAAATTCTTAATTTTAGCATGTAATGAAAGTAAGTACAGTGTTAAATCAAAATCTGAAATTCTGTTATTGATTATTACATTATTTATGAAAGCCTTGTCTGTGTTTGTAAGTCTTGAGAGGGGTGCTGTTCTTATTACACATTTAAGTTTGTTTTGCGATCCCTTGCACCTTTTAATGGTTTGCTTTGTTTTATTTGATTTTGATTCACCAGGATGGCACAACAGCAGGCCTTACGGTTCCGAGGGCCTACTCCCCCGCCAAGCCCAGTTATGAGAGGTCCGCCTCCTCTAATGAGGCCGCCACCTCCGCCCTTTGGAATGATGAGAGGTCCACCGCCACCACCCCGACCTCCATTTGGAAGACCACCTTTTGACCCCAGCATGCCGCCTATTCCTCCTCCTGGAGGTTTGCCGCCTCCTATAGCTCCCCCACACATGCAGGTAAGTTTCTGGTTATACACCTGTGATTTAAATAAATAGTCCATAGAGAATACTGAAAATCTGTAAGTTTAAGTGAATAGGACTATGGCTATATTCATTTGGATATCACTGTTCGGTTGGCATGACTGATGTATTCATATTCATAAGGAGACCTGAAAAGATTTTGCAGTAGTTAGGACCAGGGACTGTCATGATATCAAAATTTTAAAGTTTAATATGATACGAAGAAAAGCAGTGCAATTCAATACCATTTTCATTACCCAATACAATATATCATAATAGTCATTCTTTATGCATTAAAATATTTACATTAATGGTAACAAGAGAAATTTTACTTATTTAATTCAAATTCTTAAAGTAGTACAATCTTTTGTGTAAAAAAAAAAAAAAAAATTTCAGAAGAGGGAGGTCATGTTTTACTGACAGGGTAGAATTCTATGAGGAAGCAATTAAAGGCTATGGTCAAAATGAAGCATATGATATTTATCTGGACTTTGAGAAAGCATTTGATAAGGTCACACATGAGAGGTTGGGCATCAAACTAAAAGAAGTGGCAGTTCAGGGTATGGAGTGTAGAATTGGCTCAGACACAGGAAGGCAGGCAGTGATGGTGCAAGGAACGTCTCAGAATTGGGTGATGTTAAGAGTGGTGACCAGCAGGGGTCAGTGCTAGGGCTGCTGCTATTTTTTGGTCAACACAGGGAACGTGTTTGTTAACCTTTGGTCTTTTGAGGAAACGCGGCCATTAACTCCTAAACTGGACCACATGTGACGAGAGTCCAAAGCCACACAAGCCCTAAATGCTCTATTCCTGCTGGTGTAACGAAACAGCCAGATACGTATCTCTAGAGAGTTAATGTCAGGTTATATAGCATCCTGATGTGTGGAGTACAAGTCTAAGGAGGTTCTGCTGAAGCTTTATAACACACTGGTGAGGCCTCATCTGGAGTTTTCTGTGCAGTTTTGGTCTCCAGGCAAAGAAAGGACATATCAGCACAAGAAAAGGTTCAGAGAAGACAGGCTAGGCTGATTTCAGGGCTACAGGGTATGAGTTATGAGGAAAGATTAAAAGAGCTGAGCCGCTTCAGTAAAAGAAGATTATGAGGAGGCCAGATTGGAGTGTTTAAAATAAAGGCAATTAGTCCAGTGGAACAAAACTGTTACTTTAACACAAGTTCATCTTGAACAGGGGAGACGCAGTTGGAAACTTGTTAAGGGTAAATTTTGCACAAACATTAGGAAGTTTTTCTTTACACAGGGAACCACAGATACATGGAATAAATTGCCGAGTAGTGTGGTAGACCTTAGGATTTGATTTAATGTTATTTTGGAAGAATTAAGTGGGTAGGACTGGTGAGCTTTGTTGGGCTGTTCTCATCTAGATTGTTCTAATATATGAGCCCATGGAGGACTAGTGCCACTGCTTATGCAGTTGAGCTCTGAAGTCATAGCGCCTTACAATATATAATAAACGTGCTGAAGTATAATTGCAAAATTGTTTGTAATAAAATAAAAAATGTATTTGCTACAGCAGCACACTTCTCGATGAGAGGTTAAAAATCAAGGGAGTGACTGAGTTCTAATGCTAAAGAGGGTGTGTGTTCAAATCCCGCTGCTGATACTGTGTGACCGTGAGCAGGTCACTTGACCTGCCTGTGCTCCAATTGAAAAACCAAAAGAAATGTAACCAATTGTATCATAAATTATGTAAGTTGCCTTGGAAAAAGTTTCCGCCAAATAATTAAATGTAAAGAATGCTGAATGCATTGCACAGAATAAAACTGTCCTGGAGGTAAAATAATTGTAGACCCCTGTCTCTGTGCATTTAACTAGCCACAATAAAATGTTTTAACCTGTAGAATAAACATCACATCCCTACTTTAAGTGCAGTAGTGTAAAGGTTTAGACTTATGTTTGTTTTTTTAATTTAGATATAAGATCTCTCTTAATTCTTGGTATTGACTCACATGTCAGTCCTTTTAAGTGTTTAACTAAATTGGTTGTGTTAACCCGTTTACTTAGTCTTGTGCAGTAGCAAATCTTACATGCAGGCTTTCATGTATCCTTTGGTTTTCTGTCACCATTTGCCATAAAGCCAAAGTATTTTCAGACGCCACTCTGAGAGCCGCCTTTGTCAGTTAAACAAGCTGCAGAAGGTGCCAGCTTAGTAACTTCTGTGAGTTGGTGGAAAGGGGGCAGCAACTCCAGCCATGCCACTTGCTAGCCTATGAGGCTCAACTGTCAAAAGCCAGAGCGAACCAGAACTGCATTCGTAATGTAAGCTGTGGACTCAATACTATTAACAATGAGTTTTGAAGTAATTATAAAATGTTAAAATCAACACTATATCTACACTACATCTATCTGATTGATATTTCAATACTTTTGACAGCCCTAGTAGGTACCTTTGAGCACTCAAAATGCTTTTATCTAATTCTTCAGAAGCTGTCACGTTTGAATGATTTGGTGGAGTTGTGACTAATGTGTCAGTTGTGGATATTTGGTCACATTTTTTTGTGCATGTGTGTCTGCTGCTTTTATTCTGAGACAAAATGTGGTGATCTAATAACATTCCTTGTTTTTGGATGTTTGAATTGAGATTGAAACTAGTGGTAGACTCATTTATCCATTATTGAAATGATTAGGTTGAGTGGATGGTCTTCATTCTGGGACTGAGAGATATAAGCTACGAAGAGGGATTTAAGGAGTTAAACTTTTTAATTTCAAGCAAATTGAGTATATAATAAAGGAAATTAGTACTGTGGATTCAATTATACTTTAAAGTAAATGCTTCAAGAACAATGGGACATAGTTGGAAATTTAAAGGAACGTTTTGCACAAATGTTTGAAAGTTTTTCTTCATATAAAGTACCATAAAGACATAGACTAAAATACCAAGTAGTGTGATGGGAGTTAGGTCTTTAGGGACCTTCAAAACTCTACTTCATGTTATTGTGGAGAGTAGGATTGGCAAGCTTGTTGGGCTGAATGGCCTGTGCTTCTCAATGTTGTTTTAAGGTTTTAATGCAGGAGTATGCAGGGCCTTAATGAGTTTCAGGTGGTCATATATTTCATTTGCAAAGCTGTCTTGGGCTGATGGTTGACTGAATCATAAAGTGAAAGCGAAACCCATTCTCTTATGCAGTGCTTGGTGAGGAAGGTTGTGCAGTTAGAGTGAGTATGATGGTAGGGATGCCTTTAATCACAGGTGTGTTATGCATGTGCTATATTTGCAGACAATTTTTGCTGGTGTTTTGTTAGATCCTCCTTCTTCCTTTTCTTCTTTTGGCTGCTCCCGTTAGGGGTTGCCACAGTGGGTCATCTTGTTCCATATCTTCCTGTCCTCGTCATCTTGCTCTGTCACACCCATCACCTGCATGACCTCTCTCACCACATCTATAAATCTTCTCTTAGGCCTTCCTCTTGTCCTCTCCATCCTTTTCCCAGTATACCCATCAGCTCTCCTCTGCACATGTCCAAACCAATGCAATCTCGCCTATCTGACTTTATATCCCAACCTTCCAACCTGAGCTGATCCTCTAATGTACTTGTTCCTAATCCTGTCCGTCCTTGTCACACACAGTTTAAATTTTAGAATCTTTAATTCTGCCACCTCCAGCTCTGTCTCCTGTTTTTTTCGGTCCATACCTCACCACTGTCACACTCCTCTCGTACATAACCTGTACAATGTTTACGTACTTCTCTCCCACTCATACAATACCACAACTCCTCGAGACCCCCTGTCATATGCTTTCTCCAGGTCCACAAAGACGCAATGCAACTTCTTCTGGCTTTCTCTATACTACTCCATCAACACCCTCTGAGCAAACGTTCCGTCTGTGGTGGTGTTCTTTGGCCTGAAACCATCCTGCTGCTTGCTTATCATCACCTCACTTCTTAACTGAGCTTCCACTACTCTTTCCCATAACTTCATGCCGTGGCTCATCAGTTTTATCCCCCTGTAGTTACTATAGCTCTGCACATCCCCCTTATTGTCCATTTTCCCATAAAATCTGCATATGGACAATTGAAAATCTTGAGGCAGGTGCATTTTGAAGCAAACCGATTGTTTGGTAGCAAATGGAAAAATTATGCATTTTGAGGGACATGACACAGTGTAATATTTGATCACATAAATCATCATCAGAATTAAAGGACCCCATCAATATTTGCAAATGCTTAGCCAGTGCATCATAAAAGACATTAGCTACATTGCAGAGAGCAGTGGCTTCCTTTTGAAAAATTGCCAATGAAGGAGGTGAGAATGGTCAGATAAGTGTGTGCAGTTATGGGGTGAGAGGAAGGGTGTTGGTCTGAGAAGAAACAGACTGAGGTGGTTTGGCCATGTGAGCTGAAAAGCAGAAAGCCAGACAATGGCTGTTAAACCTGTGGTAATGATAATATATAACACAAATTGCCGCTGATACCATTCATTTAATACAAATTCATCTATAATGTTGTGGAACCAAAATGTTTTTTTTCTGCGGGTCCTGAATCAAGGCTGGCAGTTTGTAGTAGCTGTCAGTTTCAAACAGGAGCCTAAAACAACTTCTCCCTGTGTGTCTGTTGTATGTTTCTTCACTTGGCATGGAACACTCAACTCACTTGGAAGACACATGTGACCTTTGTTGGGATAAAGCCAATACATTTTTTCAGTGCATTCAATGCTGTTTGTCTGATTTCAGAGCTTTACAAATTAAGAAAATATAATAATACTGAAGCAGGTTCATTAAAATTTACACACTAACCTTAAAAATATTCTTGGGATGTCCTTAGTGTGTGTTTTATTGTGTTTTTTGAAAGGTAATAAAGGTGACTTTCTTTCTACTCTATAGGTAATAGGCTCTATAGTGTCCTTATTGTCACATGTACCGAGTTCATTGAAATTCTTACTTGCTAGTGTGCTAATCAACACGTCGTTGCTCTCCAGCACCATGAGTAGAGTGAACACTGCACCTGCAACATTTCAGATCTGTAAATGATGTCTGTGACTGAAAATCGTGTAGTATCTCAGTGACATTAGATGAAGTCCAAAAATTTGAAGTCATGGGGTGTTATGATTTTTATTTATATAGATGACAAGTTACTTTCATACATTTTTTTTTATTTCTTTTGTTTGAGATTTAAATCATTAGAATGAAATATGACTGATGCCTTCATTATAGAAAAATATGTTGCATTTATTTTCAACTAGCAAACTGCATTCTTATTTCTGTTATTGCCCCTTTTTTAGATTTCTGTTGATGCCTTTTTAAGGTAGTAAAGTTCATATAAGTATGAAATGGAACTTCGGCAAATATTAAAACTTTTTATATTTATGGGACTGTTAAGTAGTTTCCTCTGCTGTAATGTTAAATCCTTAATAATACTTGAAGTAAATGTGGCAGGCGTATGCACACGGGCACTGTTCTCATCCCTACCACCTTCGCCATCACTTCCTCTACCTCTTCATATCTTAAATCATTTTCGAGGCAGATTGAACACTAAAGTGAAAAATTAAGGAAAATGTGGTAAGTAATTGCAACAAAACAGTGACTTAATCAGTTTTATGTCAGAGTAAAGGTTAAGCCTAAAACCTAATGCGAAAAGATGCTGATGAAAGACAAGAAGAAGTGGGCCACTAGGGTGGAGAAAAGAAGAGCTGCTCAGGAAGCAGCAAGCGCATCAACCTCTGAGCAAATGAATGCTAAACGTACAGAGAAAGAGGATGAAAACTAGGAATGCTCAAGTCAAATCTTCCGTTATTATCATTTAATATTTCACAGGGTCACACGTTTTCTGGTTTAGGGTTGTTTTGAATGACTCCACTGCATATGGCTGATGTTTTCAGCTTGCACTGCTTTTGCCTTACACCAGTGTTGATTGTCAACCGTAACCCAGTTTCGCAATTTTAAGTCCATAGATGACGCACTAGCAGCAACTGCAAGCAACCTCCTCAGTGGAAGAAGTATGATCATGGGGTCATCCTTGGTGAAATGAGCTCTTGTTGAAATGGGTGAAGTTAATTGTACAAGGCTGCTGATGCCTGACTGTATCTCTAATTGAATTTGAAAACATGTGCAAATCATACATATAAGACAGTGTTGTATGATTTCAAATAATAACTGTTATAATGATCATAAGTTCTGTTTTCTCAAGTTATACGGTGCTTGTTTGGTTCACCTGTACCATTTTCATATTGTAAATGTCCAGGAAAGGAATTATGTTACTGGAAAATTGAGAAAATTTAAAAGCTACCTTTTATTTACAGAGACCTCCATTTATGCCTCCGCCAATAGCCAACATGCCACCCCCTCCTGGGATATTGTTTCCACCAGGGATGCCACCTGTCCCAACAGCAGGGGCACCAGCACAGCAGCCACCCACTGAGGAGATCTGGGTAGAAAACAAAACTCCAGAGGGAAAGGTAGGTTATGTGGTTTTGCTAAGCAACTGATGATAAAAAAAAAAATAGCATTCCTTTACGTGTCTGTACTATTTTTAGATCTTTTCTATGTAACTTGAATATTTATTTCCATGATTCTTACGAGTACAGTGACCATGGTTCTAATAAATTAACTTGAATTTTTTCAAATTCCTTTTTCACTGTTAAAGGATAAGTAGTCAAAATTGTGTTCTAAAGTGAAGAGGTTTCTATAAATTTTTAAAAATACATAGCCTGCCCTGGTGTTTTATGTCACGGGGCATGAAGCCCTATGGTAAAGAAAAGCTTAAAAACTTAAAAAAGGAATTTGTCCGTTTTGAAGTGGCAAGTTTTGATATTAAAAAATATACTTTCCGTGTCTCTGTGCCAACTAAAGGGATCTGATAATAATGGTTTTCATGCATCTTCCTGGTACTACTTTTTTTGAGGTAAGGGTGTTTCCTATCTGCTTGCGTGAATGCACTGGCCTTCTTGAGAGGAGTTCTCACTTAAATACGGTAGGGGGGATTTGGTGTGGGTGTGTAGGGTAGTTTTATACACAATTTACATTACATTTCTATTAAGTTATAATATCGTAATAGAAATTATACCACTTACCATAATGCATTTCCTTGCCATAATACACTTTCAGGGTGCGAATGATGCCCAAACCCAATGGTTGAAGCACTGCTGTGCAATTGGGTGGGAGGAATTCAACGTGAACATTATCTAAATGTGGATGCATGTTGTGGACAGCACAGTTATCAATCAGAAGCCGAATCATCCTGTTCTTCTTCTTCATATTGTGAGGTTTCTGAACTCTTTTGGGATCCCCCCCACCCATCGGGAACATAACGATGAAGTGCATCCTGTAGCACGATTGCCGCATCTGTGTAAGATTGTTTGTCCGTTGCTGGGGCAGGGCAACAGCAGGCTCACAGCGATGCAGTGAAGCACCACAGAAGTGAATCCTAAAAGATCGTGGTCACACTATAAATCCCCGTCTTACACCCCAAAACACGAGGCTGAGTCTCAGTGCTTTAGCAAAACAAGCTTTATTCAGCTTGAAACAGGAACAGCATGGTTATTTATTGCGGGATCCGCCACTCTCCTATACACCGACACAGCAGTCAGGCAGCGTTGTTACCAGGTTAGTTGCCAAGTAATCCTGTTCCCTGCATTTACAATGTTCCTTTGCCTCACCAATCGAGATCTTTTCTGTTTGTTTCGGTGAAGAGCTGCAGCAGAGCTGTGAGCCTGCTGTTGCCGTGGCAATGGATAAACAGTCTTCCACAAACGCGGTGATCGCACTTCGGGACGCTCTTCGGCGTGTCGTCTAGTTGGGGGAGGTCCCAAGAGAGTTTAGAAACCTCACATTTTCTTGAAAGAATGCCGCATTAATAGGGAATGTTTCTTGAACGAGCCTCACTGAATCGCATAAAAACAGCTTTTTTGGTGTCTTAAAATGCAACAGTTTGCATACATTTGCAGAGATTTTTCTTCTTTTTTTTTGCATATAACAAAGACATAAGCATTTTATTTGTCATTCCAACAGATTGCACATCACAAACATTAACACTGTTAGCGTTTTTTCGTGTCTGCTGTTTCTATAAGAGGGTGACAATGAGTTAAATTCCAATGGATGTTTTTCAAATGTTGACGAGCAGCAAACAGGTATCACTGAAAATCACAGAAAACAAATACAGCAAAAAAAAAAAAAAAGGCACAGTATGAGGAAAATTCGAAGAGAAATTTTTTTACAAAGATTCTGTTTGGGGATCGTTGTGCACAACTGAGCTGGGACCACAGAACTAACTGCTCTGTGGATGATTCATTCAGGCATTTCAAGGTCACTTCGTTGTAATGAAAGTATCTGCTGAATGTACTTTGCAGTAACGAGATTTCTGTAGACTCGTGTCATATGGGGAAACTGTCGGGACCATAAAAATACTTCATTGTAATACTCTCTCAGCTCGGTCTTTCTCCATTCTCTGCGCCACTGCAAAGCCCCACCCGCCTAGCGTTCTGAAAAGTGTCCTCAGTGAAGGGGGCAGCCATTTTGCTGTAGCCGTTAACTGAGTGAGTCTCCGTTGCCAGCAGTTCTCTCACGACAGGGGTTGGGGACCCCTGACTTAATCAATAAGTGCTTCATCAGCAGTAATTGACTTCTCATTAAGAAACTGGGTTGGAACAAAAACCTGCAGCCACTGCTGCTCTTCAGGACCGACATTGCCCATCCCTGCCCTAGGGGGTGAAAGGGTATTGTGGGGGTAGACGAGCACTGAGGTAGGGCACACAGCCCATCTTCTTTGAAAGTGGCTTAGTTACATAGTATTTTTTTTTTTAGTATTGGTGTAATATGTAAGCTGTTTTACAATATTTGTGTAATCTCAAGACTTGGATCGATGCTCAGTAACTTTATTAGCTTCCAAAAACTGGGAGTATTTGGTAAGGTTTTAGGTTTTTGTTTTCTGGTTGTCTCTGTGACTTCTATTATAAAATGCCAGGACAGGCTATTTATTTATTAAAATTTATAGAAAATGCATAACTTTAAAGCACAATTTTGCATGGCAAATGCATATGTACAACTTTTGTGAAGAAATAATTATAACTTGAAAAACGGCAAACTTGTCCTTTAAAAAAAAAAAAATGTAAGCTTTTCAGTGCAATATCTAAAAAAGAAAATATCTTTTTGTAATATTGAAGACTTTTTAATAATAATAATAATAATAATAATAGCAAATGCTGTTTTCCTTTAGGTGTACTATTATAATGCAAGGACTAGAGAGTCTGCTTGGACCAAGCCAGATGGGGTTAAAGTTATCCAGCAGTCTGAACTAACACCAGTTATGGTCACACAAACCACAGTTGTTTCATCTGCCAGTACTCCTGTGGTCAGCACCTCCGCCCCACCAGTGTCCACACAAGCTATGTCTACTACGTTACCCATCAGTTCTGCCGCTCAGACCACTTCTACGCCAGCTGTGTCTCAGGTCATATCCAGTAAGTAAAACAAATATTCTATTTTGTCAGGTTCCTCTGTTCCTGAGTGTTGCAGATTAGTTTTATATTCAGTGTAAGTGGCCTTCTTTCACACACCTTCATGACAATGTCAGCAGTCTTCAAAATTTTCTTCGGTAGTATAACTAACTAGCTATATTGTGTTTACACAAATATATAATGTTTATGGAAGCGAAGGTCTGTGATATGGTTTGCATATTTGTAGCAAGAGATCCATAAAGGGAGAAAAAGGGAAAATATTATGGACTGTTCTTTTCTATGACAAAAACAAAATATTGACTACAAATAGAAGAAACACAGTTTGCAGCATTCCATGCAATGCTTTCCCAGCAGTATACGTGGGACAAACATCTAAAAGACTCGCAACATGTATACAGGAACATCACAATACTATCAGAAGGAAAGGCCCATAGTTTCTGATTTACACACATACAAGTTCCACTGGACACACACTTTCACAGTGTTCCACTTAAATAAAATTCAGGGCCAATACTAAGAGTGCCAGAGAGCTGGCTGAATCTTGGGTGTCTAATTGATAACACCATTAACACACTTGGACTTGAACCCAGCATATAGAGGCTTTAAAAAGAAGAACATCTAAATAATAAAAAAAGACTTTATGACCAACATCTTCCAAAGCCCACCTTATTAATCCGCTCGCCCTTCACCTGCTATGTTTTGATTCCTGAATGTCTTATCATTTTCCTTTGATGATAACATCTGGTAGGTTGTCGAAAGCTTAGGAATAAAAAAACTATTTTAAGATACATGACTCATTTTCTCCCCTTGTGCATCTCTAGCTACAAATTATATATAAATATATATACACACACATGCAGTATAAGCAAATATTTTTGTCGAACTTTGTTTAAAGCTTAGAGCCTAAGTTTGTAACTTACAGGTTTTACTTGATATTAGGAAATTGAAAATGTAATACTTTGTATGGTGTCAGACATTAAAAAATAAAAAATTTGGTGGTTATTAGTGCAAATCTGACTCTTTATTTTTCCTTGTTCAGCACCCATCAGTCAAGACATGACATCTACGGTTACTTCGTCAGTTACTCCTTCAGTCAGTGTGTCAACAGTCACTCCCACTGTGGCTCCGGTGCAGTCTGTACCACTTACAGTCCCTCAGGCAGTCCCTCAGGCGATGCCTCAACCGTTGCCACAGAGCCTGCCATCTCCTGTGCCCCACGCTGTACCCCAGCCTGCAACTGCTATTCCAGCCTTCCCACCAGTTATGGTACCGCCTTTCCGTGTGCCTTTGCCTGGCATGCCCATCCCACTACCTGGTAGGTTTGCCAAAGTCTTGAAGGTGCATCTTGCCTCACATGAACATCTGTTTGCTCTCTTTTTTTTTTTTTTTAATTTGTAAGCCTTATGTTGTTTTTATCTGGAACAAATATATATTTGCTTCTTGAAAGGCTTGCTTTTATTTTTAACTGTTGGCCACAGGAAAATTGTCATAGCTAATTTTTAAATGATGTGAAAACTCTGTTTGCTTTTTCTTGTTGGCTAACCACATTCGTAAAGCTAATGCCAGTTTTTGTTGTCTGACTGTTGAGGAATGCTTAGTAATGAAATGATTGAATTAGATTTTTGTATGTCAGCTGTTGGTATTTTACAGAAACAGAGTACATCAGGCTGAACTTTACTTAAGATAAATGCCATGTTAAAAACATAATAAGGCTATAAATATCTGTTAGTGCTATTTATTACATTATTTCTGTTTTTGTGATGGGTGTCTAAGGCATTTCCAACTTCCTGTGACTGCCGTTGATAGTGTAACGCATGCTTGCTTATTCAAACATCCCTGTTTTTTTTTAATTTTTTTTATTTTTTAACACAATGTAGCAATGTCTACAATAATTAATTATTAAGTCCCCAGATGCTCTCAGCACTGAAAGAATTCCTTTCAGAACCAGTGCTGACTTTGTGTGTATTTAATGCACATGCCTATAGGAGCAAGGCCTAGTCCAGGGGTCCTCAATCACAGTCCTGGAGGGTCGCAGTGACTACAGATTTTCATTCCAGCCAGTTTCCTAATTAAAGCTCAGTCCTTGCTGATAATAAAACTTGGTATTTAACTCTGTACCTTGTTAGCACTTGTATTCATCAAAGACAAATTTTAGTTCCATTGTAGATCAGAGATCTTCAGTTACAGTCCTGGAAAGTTGCAGTGGCTGCAGGTTTTCACTTCAACCAATTTCTTATTTGGAAGTCATTTATTTATTACTGAAGCAATATGTTATTTGGGCTTAATTTTAGTTACATTGGCTGCTACAATTCAGCACCCTTAATTGCCTGTTTTAGTTTTTAGCAGCTGCATTTAAATTTGAATTATTGCCAGTTATCTTAACCAGACATTAGTTAATAATGAAATGCAGATAGCCAATAAGCCAGCAGCTCTCCTGCTAACATGCTTCCTTTTTAAACTGTGCATATGCACCATTGATAAAAGTTTAGAAATGAATGAGAGGAGAATTGGAAGGACCATTCAGTTTAAATCAGTTCTGGTCCACAAAACACATGAATAATGTTCTCAGAGAAGGAAACTCTACAATGCAAATACAATTTCTCTTGGATGAATGAACGCACTAGCAGGCCAAACAGTTACACAGCAAGATTCATTATCAGCAAGGACTGTCTTCTTGTTAGGAAACTATTTGGAAGGAAAACCTGCAGCCACAGTGGCCTTCCAGGACTGTGATTGAGGACCCCTGCCCTAAATTATCACTGGGAAGGTTAGAGCCATTTTAGAGACAAAGGCTTGAACTTGTTCAGCATGCATCGGGTTATATTTATTCTGAAAGGTGCAAACGCTTTATTGATTCTAAGGGGAAATAGCAGCATTACAACAAGCAAAAACTGCACAAAAATCACGCAAGATAAAACATTTTTATTAGATTATGGAAATAGAGATATTGAAATTGATTAAAATATATTCCAGCCAGAAGTAAAAGCGCACCATCTAAAGGCAACTGGTAAGCATTCTGAAGGTGCTGCTCAGAGTGCTGTGGTAGAGTTGGCTTTGTGTTAAATATGTCCCACCAGTTCATCAAGGGTGTTGCACAGATGGCATGGAACAGTGATAGCCAGCAGCTTAGCCAATACCTTCCTTCTACACCTGCTTTGAAAGAGTCCAGACTAGCACTCAGAAGAGCCAGGTTTTTTTAACGAACATGTCAAGTCATTTGACATCAGCTTACATAACAACCCACTACATAAAAGAGCATATTTGTGATAAAAGGCAGGCATTGTGGCACAGTGGTTAAGGCTTTGGACTTCAAACTATGAGGTTGTGGGTTCAAATCCCACTACTGACACTGTGACCCCGAGCAAGTCATTTTACTCGCCTGTGATCCAGTTGGAAGAATAAAAGAATGTAACCAATTGTATCTCAGATATTGTAAGTTGCTATGGATAAAAGCATCGGCCAAGTAAATGAATGTAATGTAAAATTTTTGACCTGCCCCAGAGAATTTTATGGAGGCCTGTGAAGTGACATGAGCAAAAAAAAAAAAAATCACCCAAATTCTCTGCAAAACCATTAGCTTTTTGGCTTTTGTCCTTTTAGGGTCTCTGTAGGATCTGCTGTAAATCAGAAAGTTTTATATATATTTTTTTTGGCTCTTTGACTTAGTTTACCTGAACCAACTAAAATTCTTGTCTCTCGGTTAAGAATGTAATTTAGACAGCCATTCTCTTCCTTAAAGGACTAGTCCTCATAAATGTGATATATTTTTTATGTTACTTATCTCATAGTGTTTAGTGGTCGCAGAGATTAAAATTTGTATCATTATGTTTTAATGCAAAATGAAAAGATAAAGGTTTATTATGAAGTAAAAGCCAATAGTGACTAAAGCTGTACAATATCAAACAGTGTGTGGGGAAAAAAAACGTGTTTTATGATACATAATCCACACATTAGTTTTCCAGCCGTATTCTCAAAATGTCCAAAATGAATGCTTTATTTTTTTTTTCTTTGCTAAAATGATATTAACTGCGGTGGGTTGGCACCCTGCCCAGGATTGGTTCCCTGCCTTGTGCCCTGTGTTGGCTGGGATTGGCTCCAGCAGACCCCCGTGACCCTGTGTTCGGATTCAGCGGGTTGGAAAATGGTTGGATGGATGAAAATGATATTAAATATTTACTTCCGGGATAAACGGGAATCTAAAGCCTCATGGTGTTGACTTTTTGAATTGAAGACAGGAGTTTTGACCAGTGATGTGTGCTGATTATTCTAGAATTATATATTTAACATCATTTTATCAAACATTCATGCATTTTGACTGTTTGGAGCATATGACAGGATAGCTGACAGTGGATTATGTGACGTGAATAACGAGATTTGTTTCTCTTTTACATGAATGTTTTTCACATTATTTACTTTTGTATGGCATTGGTCACTATTGGCTACTGTTATCATCTTTTTTTCTCTCCTTTGTGCATGAAAACATGATATTAAAAATTGTTCTCTGCCTTCACTGCAATCTATTAGGGGTAAGTGAGATATATACTGTGTGTGTGTGTATATATATATATATATATATATATATATATATATATATATATATATAAAATTCATTTTGGGTATTCATTTTAATTTCACCAGAATCTCTTTGGGTTTTCTAATACTGAGCTGCAAATGTTTCCTCCACGAGGCCTCTGCGTTTCTCCTTGTGTCCACCAGTTATACATAATTGCTAAGTCATCAGAGACCTTCAGGTACCTGATGTGTATGGAGTGGTCTGCCCTTTAATTAGTTAGTAATCAAAGAAATGAATGGTGCATCAAAATTTTTTTAACCCTAAAATATCTTTCATCCTTATGGACTGCATGGCTTTAAAGGCAGTAAAGAAGTACAAAATATGATGCCTAGTAAAGTAAGCTTGGTTGAATGGCAGAGGTTTCCCAAAAAAAAAAAAAAAAGCCCTTCAGTGGAAAGTGATCTCTTAAGTCAGGTGTCCACAAAGTCTGCCTGGTCTGGGGGGCTGTAGTGGCAGCAGGCTTTTGTTCCAACCCGTTTTATTTAACAAGGAGTTAATGATTGCTGTTAACACTTAATGGTCAAGGAACATTCTCATAATTCATTTTAGTTTTGGGGCATGGTGGCAAAATGATAGCTGTAAGGTAACCAGGGTTTGCATGTACTCCCTATGTTTGCGTGAGTTTCCTCTGCATGTTGTGGTTTCCTCTTCCACCCACAGGCCAGACACATGCAGGTTGGGTGAACTGGTGACACTAAAGTGGCCTTAGTGTGAGTGTGGCATGTCTGTCTGTGTTCACCATGCAGTGATTTGGAACCTTATCTAGGGATTGTTCCCCTCTTTTTTTTTTTTTTTCCTTGTGCTTGCTGGGATGGCCTCCAGCTGCCCCGTGACCCTGCTCAGGATAAATTGGGTTTAGAAAATGGATGTATTTTGGTTGTCTCACTAACTAAAATTCCCCACCCTCATTTTCCTGTTGAGCTGCTGCATACATGGTTTTTAATCACTTCTTAATAACAATTACTTGCAAATAACAAAGGAACCAGCAGTTCTCTGCCTAATTCCTTTCCATTTACACCTGTTAGTATGTATTGAAAACTGTCTGGTTTAATTAAATATTTAAAAGGAAGAGAGTTACTTGTCCACTTCAGGCTATAAATCACTGGGATGATAATCTGCTTTATAAGATTCACCTGATATGGCAGTGTGAAAATACTAACACACTATACAGTTTTTGGAAGTACCGGTTTTTAATTAAGCAGTCAGGTTGGAACGAAATTCATGCAGCGACTACTGTCCTCTGGGACCGACTTTGTAGACCCCTGCCTTAGGTGATCAGTATGTTTAGGCTTGCCCCCGATTTACGTGGTTTTGTGCCTCCGTTTCTATAGCAGACTAGCATTTACATGTATTGGCATGGCAGATGCTTTTTCCCCAAAGCAACTTACAAACAAAGGTCAGTCTGTAAATTTCTAACCTGCTTAGTCTTGAAAAGGGTCGCAGGGGCTACTGGAGTCTATTCCAGTCAGCATAGATGCAAGGCAGGAACAAACCCTGCACAGGGCGCCAGTCCATCGTAGGGCGAACGCACACACCAACCACATGCTATGGCCAGTTTAGTAACGCCAATCCACCTAACCAGCATGTCTTTGTACTGTTGGATAAAATGTGCAAGCTCCATGGAGGGAGGACCCGGGATGTAAACCCAGGTCTCATTACTGCAAGGCAGCAGCACTACCACTGTGCCTTTTCCTATTAAAAAAAGAGTCAGCATTATCAAATAAACTTAACTCTAGGGGTCTGTTGTGACACAAGTATTATAGGACTAGTATGCAAAATTGACCATCATAAGTGAGGAGCTCTAAACCAAACAAAGCAGCCCAAGACTAGTCGCTATTTTCTTTGCTAGTAAGAACCTCTTATCAAAGCAATTCTCAATTACAAAGGTATTCATAGAGCAAGAGCGTCTTCAAGCACTCCTCAAACACACTGAGTGAGGTAGCAGTTTGGATGGAGGAGGGCAGCTTGTTCCACCAGCTAGGAGCTACACATACACTGAGTTTGGATTGAGATAGCAATGTAAAGGAATATGTGCAGTGCCAATAAATCTGACTGTTGGATTATAAAATGGGGATGATTTGGAATTTAACATGTGTGTCCAGTAGGTGTCAGTGTTTAATAACTTTTTTGGAAACAATTCATCTTTAAAATTGAAAGACATTACTTTCTGTCTTAAGAGATGTGCAGTTAAAACTGAATTTTGAAAAGGGATTTTTAAATATATTTCCCACAGTGGATTAGAGGTTTAATGCTTTCCTTTTAAACAATGCTACAGTAACGGTCCATACTTTTAGACTCAAAATACTTTAATTTTTATTCAATGCTCAAAATTATATGGAGATGGTAAGACTTTTTTTTATGAAGCTGGTAGCTTGTGATTTGTCCACTATGTGTTACCTATACTTTATATCAAAATGTCAAATTTGTGGCAGCTACACAGAATGCTTGCATGCATACGTGTTCTTCTTTTATGCTGTTTTTGTTTTCTTTTTTTAAAAATCCCACATAGTAGGGGTTTTTAAATTTTGTTTTGGCAGCTGACGTTTTTCTGTGTCCAATATGCTTGCTTATCCGTTCTTACAGGTGTAGCAATGATGCAGATAGTCAGCTGCCCATATATAAAGGCAATCGGTCCCAACAAAAACGGTAATTCTTTAAAAATCTCAAATCAGTCTTCTTTGTTAGTTGGCATGTTAGTGAATGTTGTGAGTTATGCTCTTTATTATGCCCTGCCACAATTACTGAAGTGGTAAATACAGTAGTGTTCAAATAACAAGCTTAGAGTGAGTGTTGGCTGAGAAGCAGTGACAGGCTAATATTTCAAGCCATCAGTTTACACATCTAATGAAGCGTATTTTGTTATTTCTTTATTTTATATCTAGGTACAAACATGAAGGTGATTTGTCATTAATAGCATATCAGTTAGAATTAGTCGTTTTAGAGCATTAGGAGCTTTTTTTTTTTTTTTTTTAATTCATTTTAGGATAGGCCAGGCTGAAAATAGAAATAAATTCTTTTGAGATATACACAAGTTTCAGTCACTGTAATGCATTTTCCGTGGAGGCTTAATGATGCCTTTCATGGCAAATTTGGAAGCCGTTTTTATCTCTTGATCTTTATCTTGATAATCTCTCAGAGTTTAATTTGCTTTGCAGATTAATATAAGCTTGGAGGCAGCTCTGTCTTTTGAAGAAAAGTTGATTTAGTTGATCCGTTTAAGGTTCTTCGGCTTTCTTTTACACATTTTGTAAGCACATTCCAGTGGAAAGCTTGCATGGATGTATTATATTGCAGGGCAGAGTAAGCAGTTTTTGTTTTTAAAGTGATTGTAGTCTTAAAGTACTGTAAGTGCAAACCAATTTATAAAATACCTTTCTGTGTTCTACTAGCTTTGTGTTCCTGTCTGACTGATCATACCATTGTTTGGCTTATTTATTTTGAATGCAGCTTCACCTGTGTTAAGTAACATCGTCATGTTGTGGCATGCTTGCTTGATTACTAACATAGAAATCTTTCTTATTTTCTCTTCAAAGTGCTGTTTCAAAATTTACTGTGATTACTGCTTATGGTTTTTGTTAAGGAAGTCTTCACCCAAAGATAATTTTTATATCTGTTACTTCCCATGGGGTGTTTGTAGCGATGGCCGAGAATAATTTATAATTGCATATGTTCATGGAGATCAGAGAGAGCAAAATTCCTGATAACAATAGGCAGGATTTTAACAATAGTAAGCAATACCAAAACAGCCATGAAATGTCTCAAACTACTGGAAATGAAGAATGCACATACCAGGTATCCAGTCATATGCTCATATCATCCCAAACAACATGTATTTTTTGTTAAACTAAACAGAAGTAGTATGGTGATGTGCTGTGTTAGCCATTAAGGATGCAATGAGAGGTGAAGCAAAATTATACTTTTTAATGGCTAACTAAACAGATAATAATATGCAAGCTTTTGAGGCAGCTCAAGCCTCATTTCCAGGAAAATTGTCTTGTGTGCAACAGCAAAGTCCCGTCTTTGCTCCTCAATTCCTTGTCAGGAGTCTGGACTTGAATTCAAAAACTTACTCTCATTTGAATGTGCTTTGCTGTTGTGCCTGACGCTAGTTTCTCCAGAAAAGGTTTGTTGAACTTTTTTTTTTTTTTAGCAGAAAATACATATTTGGGATTTTGCGTGGATATGACTCCATAATTGACATTTGAATTATGCAACAACAGATTTGAGGTTTTTTTTTTTTTTTATGGACAGTTTATTTTTTGCTGCTATTACAGTGGACTTAAATGGCAGACTGATTTTATCAGGAGTTTTGCTGTGTCTTTTCTCAATGAAATATAATATAAGGGGTTTATGCTGACACACCATTTTCATACAAACTATGTTCAGTGGCGATTAAAAAGACAGATTAAATATTAGATTATGTATGTGAAACTTAAAAATAAATCGAGGGACATTACGCTCTGCCCATGTAAGGCACAGGTACAGGTGAGACTACATCTGGACTACTGTGTGCAGTTCTGGTCAACTCACTACACGACAGACAGAGCAGCACTTGCAACTGTGGAGGAGAACAACCCAAATACATCTCAGGATGTAAGGACATATGCCACTGTGACAGACTCTGAGAATTAAAGCTCTTTAGTCTGTGTGGGGACACCAGTGGAAATTAATGGAAAGCACATTTACGACTGTAGCCAGAAAGCCCTTTTGTACTCAAAAGAGCTGTCAGGATCTGCCGAGATGGGGAGTTGAAGCAGAAACCTTCATAACCTTTAAGAAGGATCTGGAGGAGATATTGGGACAGCTTAGCTAATCAAACAGGCTTGATGAACCGAATGGGCTTCTCGCTTGTCAAATTTCTTATGTTTATTAAG
Organism: Erpetoichthys calabaricus; assembly: GCF_900747795.2. Classification (NCBI taxonomy): domain Eukaryota; kingdom Metazoa; phylum Chordata; class Cladistia; order Polypteriformes; family Polypteridae; genus Erpetoichthys; species Erpetoichthys calabaricus. The sequence goes on along the minus strand of NC_041404.2, from coordinate 61,667,527 downwards.
TTTATTTTCTTGGCCATTGCAGCAAATAACGAGAGGCGAGTAATTGGTATAAGATTCATAATTTTTGGGTGGAATATTTCTTTATTGCATTTGTTGTAATTTATTGAGAATCTTTCACAAAGTTAAGAAAGCATTCTTTTTTTTTCTAAATACATCTTAACATTTGAATGTTTTATTTTCTTATTTTTTGTAATGTATCTTTGAATTTGAGGGGTTTTTTTTTTGATGAATTTTATTATGGATTCTAGGAGACAGAGCTAGCAAATCAGTGAGCATTCACCATATTATAATGCAGATTTGACATATTCCTATTGTTAACACATTTTTTAAAGCTAATACTGGGATTGGACAAAATATCCCCTGCAAAGTGCAAATGTTGTATCACAGCCTAAGACAATGTCCCTAAAGAGAGAAAAAATAATGTCTGAGTTTGTAGTGTTGAAAAGCTTTTTTGTCCAGTTGATGCTTCAATTTAAGTGAAGTAAGGTGCCGTAAGTATCTAAATAAGTTATTTATATGCATTGTTATATAAATATATTATTTAATAATTCAAATTTATTATTTATTATTAAATAGTTTAGGTACTTCCACTGCTAAATTTATTTATAGGTTAGTAACCCGTTTAAGTAGGTATACGATTATATAATCCCATGATATGAAACTTTCATTAAAAAAATGTGCTGTTTGTTTTATTTAAACACTAGGGGGCTGTGCCTCCTGCTCGCTTTGCTCGCCCACTTCCTCCTCCACAGGGCACGTTATGCGCCAGCCACTTCGAGTCTCTGCCGCTCACGTTGTGGGGGGGAATTAGGGGCTGAACACACGCTAAGGAGATGCGGTCGGATCAGCCGCTGTCATGCTGCTGCCAAGCTGCGTGTCGATCATTTAAAAGCCTGTGCAGCAGCTGTCCTTTTTATCTCGTTGCCTTGTCTCACGGGATGTTAAGGTGTCTCTGAGAAAATCACGTATCGTCTCCTTTCAAGTCTTCCAAAAAAAATTTTTTTATAATAGAGAGATTTATACAGTACATTGCAACACTGCAAAATAAATTTCATTTCAGCTTTCAATTACACAAGTCATAATGTGTTTTTGTAAGCTTTTTCACAAATCAGGAGAGACCAAGCAGTCTATGAAGCCCATTCTGGCAGCTAATAATTTGTCTGGCATCTTACCCACCAGTTTTTTTTAAAGCTATCTGAGTATCCACTTCAGCTACATTACTGGGTAGTTTGTTTCAGATTCCCCAGTTCTTTGTGTAAAGAAGTGTTCTTTTGTGGGTTTTTTTTTTTTGCCTTGGTTATCTTTAATTCCGTTGGTGTCCAAATGTTTCACTTTTTACTTAGAAGAATTTTTTAAAATCCGTTTGTTTAGCGCCTTAAACAGTTTTAAAGACATGAGCTAGTTTTGAAGGTTGAAGGTGTCCCATTTCATTTGGTTGTAGTAGATCAGCCAGGGAAGTTCTTTGCACAGCTAATGCTGCCCTTTACAGTATCATAGAAACTTGGAAAATTTAGAGCTCTCTGTGTCTAGTCAGAAAAGTATAATATGTCTGATAGTCGGAAAAGATTGACTCTTTTATGAGTGCTTCTGTTTTAATGGGCAGCAACAGTGAATTAAAGCTGAAAAAGCAGTATTAACTATACAGTGTTAATACATTGTAAATGTTAAGGGTGTATGGAGTTGAGATCAAAAATACACCCACAATTAAACACTAATGCTTTAGATTTATTTTCAACCATCCCACGCTTGATCTACTTTGAGCCTGTTGGTACACGTCAGTTCAAGAATGTAAATGCTCTCTCAGTGATACCTTTTAAATGTTACTTAAGATTATATCACTGAATAGCATATTTCTTCGAATAGTTATAAATAACCAGTTGGGTTATGTTAGAGAAGATTGGTAACTTGGTCCTGGTTTAGTCTCCGGCCTCTCCCTATGGTAGATTGTCTGGTAGGCCCCAAGTTTCAGCTTCCTTTTAATAGGCAAAACAACTCCCAGGTATTTTGTCCATCATAATGCAGAGCAGGCCCTGTTTTGAGACTCACAAAAACATCTGTCAACCCCAGACTGAATGTTCTATACCTACATCAGATGTATTTTCACTGCCTATAAATGTACACCTCAGCCGAAATCTTTTATTTTCCATGACCACTGTTTACTTGTAATGCCGATTCCATGTGGCAGCTGTTCACAATTTAGAACAAAACCACAGAGGCCTTATAAGTGTTCCCACTATGTAATAACCAAAAATGAAAGTGCAGTAGGATAATGAAGAGCCCACTGAGGGAACATTTGAAGTGCTGTGTCTTCCTGAGTGCTTCAGCGAGTATCCTTAGTTAACATTTGTCTCTCACACTGTTGACTTTGTTCACTTCTTATCTTGTATTCACGGCTCCCATTATGTCTTCAATAGTAAGGTAAATGGTTGGTTATGTGAAAGAGAAGGCCAGCTACTTCTAGTTCTCTTAACAAGTATGACAGACATTCATATCTTTTGTCCAATTCCTGTACTTCTGATTAGGGGCATTCATGTAGTTTTAGCATAAAGACTTAGTCCACTGCTTAGTAGATTTAAAAACTCAATTTATTTTCAAAATCTCTCTTTTTAAATAAACATAAATATTCCAAAAAACTCTTGTGTGTTAATTTTCAAGTGCACAAGTGTCGTATGTAAGCTTTGAGAAATGGTGAATATGTTCTTTTCAAGATTTATAATAACGTTTTTGAATGTTTTGAATTTTTACCTGTTTAGGTGTACTCCCAGGCATGGCTCCTCCGATTGTGCCCATGATGCATCCACAAGTTGCCATTGCTGCTTCTCCTGCTGCTTTAGCTGGAGGACTGCCATTGCCCGAATGGTCCGAATATAAGACAGCTGATGGGAAGACCTATTATTATAACAACAGGACACTGGAGTCCACGTGGGAGAAACCACAGGAGTTTAAAGACAAAGGTGCCATGTCTGCCCTCTTTTATCAGTGCTGAAGTATATCCCTTACAATTTTAAATTTATTTTTTTCTTCTTTTAAAACCAATGCATGGCAGAAAGTTTATATGTGCTAACGTATCATGAAATAAAAAGCAAAAATATCTTAAATCATCTACACGATATTGTTCATAGACGTAGAATAGTGTTTTGAGCAAGCTTTTGCTTTGTTTAATTAATATCTTTCGTATTTTCCAAGTAGTTGTTTTCTTCACAATTTTGGCCGTCATTCATTCTTTCCAAAAACGTTCTCTGTTAAATTGGAGTATTTAAAAAATTACAAAAAAGAGAGAGAGAAAAATGTGCTTCCTTTAGTGGATTACATTTGTGTTTAGTGAATCTTGCCTGGAGATTACACACGTAATAAGGAGTATCCATATAATTTAAGCTGATGTCTGTGTTGCTGGCATTGTTTGTGATGTCATCTTTTAGAATGTATGTGTGATGCATATAGTTATAAAAAAAATTGCCACTTTCATTCCAACAGATTGTGCATCATAAACATTAGTACTGCTACCGAGAATCTATACCAGTGATGTAAAAATTGAGGCAACAGGCAAACAGACGCCGAGTGTGTTTACATACGCAGACATAACTGGGTAAGGTGAATAACCTGTTAAAGCAAAAGCCTGGTTTATTAGAAATTCACATTTACATTGGCAAGTAATCTCCTGATTGAACTGCATAAAGATGAGTTAAAACATTGTTGGCCAACCTGAATCTTAAAATAAGCTTCACGCCTGTGAAAAATTTTAAATAAGAAGTGACCATAGACAGATGGTGGAATTGCCATTGTCATTTGAGTCCATTAAATATTCTGCTGTGCACAGAGAATACCTTTTTTGAGAACGGCTGTGATTTCAGGGGTCGGATTCATGTGAATTGTTTTATGTGTCTAGAATGTCAGTTTTGCTAGTCGTTGATCACCTTTGCTGGACTATATTCATTTAAATGACTGACAGTTATTGCCCATGTCAGATTTACCAACTGAGTGCCGACCTTTTACCATAATCTTGCTCGTCCCCTTTTTCTGACAGCCAACACTGTGCTGCCTAACCAAGCTGGTGCTGTACAAGAGCTAACAACGATGTTTAGTTCATCAGAAATTTTGGCCCTTTTTTCCATTCTGTCGTGGTACATAAAACACAAGACATTAGACTGGCAAGCATCTTTTATGTTTGTGAGGTCCAAAACACCTGCGTTCCATATTCCTCGTTACTACATTCTGTACATTGTACTTCTGCATGAGAATTCATTGGTTGTCCATTCTCATGCACACAGAGCCTGTCCCAACGACAAAAGACAAAATCATACCTATCAGAGTGGCAAGCTAGTTAGTGTGAGTTTCTGGAAATGTCACATTAAGTGACTGACTTCACAGGAAATTGCAAATGAAGGCTACGACTGACAGTTGCTGGTAAAGTCACATAATATAGCATAAGTATAAGTGTGTGTGTGTGTATGTGTCTGTTAAAATTATTTTAAAGGTGTACCACATTTACAGGGAGCCCACCCACCTCAAAGCTAAAGGGTGGAAAACCTCATATTGTCTGCACTGCTCCCTGCTCCTCCTTTATCACCTAATGTTTTATTTAACCAAGTAAAGATATTCAGTGAACAAAGTGAAAGCAAAAATCCATTATTCGAATATTATTGGCTGCGGTAGTATTGTTTAAAAGATAACTTGGGTTATGCAAAAAAAAGACAAATTCCTAATGCACGAAAAATGTGTACCTAATTTAACTAGTCTTCTGTTTATAAGAAGCTTGTTTGAAACTTCAGTAAATTAAGTAACAGAAAAAAATATGATAATTATCATTATTAGTTTTGGGATTGATTACAACTCTACTCAGGTTAAGTGGGTTTGGAAAATGGATGGGTGGTATTGGAATTGGCAGATATGATGCAGGAATTATAAATGATCTACAATGAGCCAGAATATGGGAATCTGTGCATTCCTACTCAGAGGCATTCCAAATAGTTGCAGATGCATATTTTACTTCCAAATTATGTGCAATATTCAAACCTACAGTACCTCTGGTTGGCTCCGTAGCATCCTTTTTTTTTTTTTTATATGTGCTTCTGTTTACATGAAAACTCTCACAGTAGCTGCTATGAACAGTGATTACAGGAAAGAGTGCAAAGAATCTGTGCTAAAAGTGACCTATTGCCAGCTTTCTCTTATTGTCCTAAATATACATATGAATCACTTGAAGGCCTGCTTTATGAAATCCAGACCTTTATTGCTTCAAAGCCAGTGGTTGAAGTAGAAATAGGGAACTTCCAGCAATTCCTGATATTATAGCTAATGACTTCTGAAAGAATTTAATTATGTATACAGTAAGTGCCAGAACTCATGAGGGACAGAATGGGAAAGGTGCTGGTATGGAGTACACGTGAGTACTGACCCACTTCAAGCACTGTACAAAGCTCATATATGTGGTTTTGCTTCACATTTGTTCTGCAGGCTTACTGGCTGCAGTTTAAGACACCGGGGGAGACTTTTTAAACTTGTAAATGCAGCTTCAATTAATGCTGATTTCTTGGAACAAATGAATGTATGCCACAATTGTGGAAAATACGATTGACTTGAAAATTGCCAAAGTAATGATTTTTCCCTCACCATTAGTTTATTGCTGATTATTGTTAAAGTTTTAACTTTGCTCCATTTTAAACAGACATTTTTCTAATTTTCTTTTGTTTATATTAATCTTGACAGCTCTCAAATGTATGTTAAATCCAGCCAGTATTTCAGTGTTTCCTACAGTGGAAAAGGAAGCCGAGAAACCTAAAGAGCCTGTCAAAGAGCCAGTAGTTGAGGCTGAGCCAATGGAGATGGAGGAAGAGGAGCCAAAAGTGGAGCCGCCAAAAGAGATCAAAGAGGTGATTAGATTCAGTTTTGTGATGCAGGGTGGAGGTTTTGCTGTCATGACTTGGAATGATTGCTTGTAGTTTGAATTGTTTTTTCTCCCATTGGAAAGCACTAGTTAGGAAAAAGAAGTAGTGATTGTCTGGCATGCAGATCCATACCGCTGAACAAATTTAGCACAGACTCCTCATTTGTACAAAGGAAGGCCATGGGCTCGATTATTTGGAAGTTTTTCCAATAGAAAAATATAAAGTGACTGCACCCGTGCATTATTAGATTAAGTACCCCTAGGACACATTTTTGTTTGGACTTTCAGGAAGTACTTTTCCCCCAAGGTGGGTTTAGTCAGTGAAGTTTTGGTTTGGGGTCAACTCTTAAAGAAGTAATTTATTTAAATAGTTAATGCACCTGCACTTTTTTCCACCCCGAGCAGCCTCAAAACATATGCTAGTATAAATATGTGTTACGTGTGAAATTCACTCAGCAGGGTGAAAGGGTTTGGTTGTACAAACTGGTTATGAAACAATTCAGATGATTTTATAGAAATATCTTAACGAGCAGATGCGAAATCATGAATTTATTTTCTTAGTTTTCTTAACTGCAGAATGTTGCATTACCTCATATGACAGTTTACCAAATGTTCATTTTTTTCCTGAAAGTTCCAGTCATACTAGAGTAACATTAAATGTTGTGTTTCAAATATTTAACTGTAACAATTCATGAAACTTTGTTATGAGCGCTGTAGCTGTGTCTTTCTTGATTGCTAGTTACCTTGTTGACTCGACAGCTACTCTCTTAACACCATAACATCGCTTACATTTACAGTGAGTGAGGCATTATTAAATCTGGAAATAATGTTAGGTATGACTGTGCGGTTTATGATTTTTGTCTGATTTTACAAAGGACTTTTTAAAGCAGTCAGTACAGTAAAGTGGAATCCCTGCAATGCATGGCAAAACTATTCAGTCTCCATGAAAGACATCATCATGTTCTGGTGTTTCAAAAGATATACACACAAACATATTCCTCCAATAAGTCTTTTCATTGACCACTTATTATATGTCCAAAAAATTTGAACCTGAGAAAACACTGCTTAAGTGTTCAAACTGCACTCCTGCCATAATAGCCTTAAATCATTTGGGATAAGCCTTTGGAAATCCAAAGAATGGTGATGACTTTCAAGGGGACTGAAAACTTTTGCTAGGTACTGTATCACAGTTTTCTTGTACATAAGAAAGGACATTTTTATAGTGGCTTTCATGTAAACACTAGAACAGATCATTTATATAAATATTTGATAAAATACCCCATTTGAACACCACCTAAAACACCTCTCAAAACTAGAATACAGATTGGTTTTTATTGACGTTATGAGAAGATTCTGGCATTTAACAAGTGGGAATGTTTGATTTTGCAGCCTTTGCAAAAGAATGTGTTCACATGCTATGGAAAATGTGGGAAATATGACTTTGCCCAGTGGAACATTTCATGTGAACGCCCTTCCAGATGGTAGCTGCCAACTTGGAGGTATCTTTGTCACCCGGTGTTTGCCAAGTTGTGATGTAATACTGACCTCTCCCACGTTTCATATTTATAACAAAAACAGATCAGCTTAGCCTGAAATGGAATTTGACAGTAACACCTTCTTAGAACAATTTTTGCATTTTCTAATTAACACATTTCCTTTGCCTTTTTATTTTTGCAAAATAAATTCAGAGATCTAATCTTTAATTGGTTTTTGTGTGGACTTTTCAGCTAATCAACAGTAACCTCGCATTTGTCCCAAACCTTCAACCAGAAATACACATGGATGGAAAGAAGTGTGAAAGTCTGATGTCAAAAATGGTAACTCCATAGCATGTGAACACAGTATTGATTCTAGCACTTCCAGTTGTTTATCTTTTGTTCAATTTCTTCTTTCCTTGCAAAACTAAGGCTTCTTTTTATATTAAAGAAATGTACTGCATTTTGTCATTTCTACTTTTCCTATTAATACATACATTTTATATGGAGTCTCTGAATGTCTTTTTCCAAAATATCAAAATATTGTATATTAACATGTATTGGACTTTTTGGAAGACCCTGTGTTGACTGTATTTTATGTTTTTATTATAGAATTTCAATAGAATGCTTAGAATCCATAGCTTGGTTAAATCAGAATGTGCTCAATTAAATAGATCTTTTGATACTCGATAATAGAAGCAAGCAATTATTAGCACAGCTGTTTAAAATGCAGGAAATTGAATTGAGTGTCCTTTTTTTGTCTTTAGGAGCCAAAAGACGAGGAAATGACTGAAGAAGAAAAAGCAGCACAGAAAGCAAAACCCATTGCTACATCTCCTATACCTGGAACACCTTGGTAAGGCTTGTAGATGATAATTAGTGAAGTGTCTGAAATTCTATATTTTTTATTTTGAAGTATGGGTTGAAAATCTTGTCTACTTGTTTGTCCTTTTCAATTCTAGTGAGCACTGCAAATTGTGTTGTTGGTCCTGATTTACATTCATTCAATTGCGACAAGCTTTTATCCAAAGCGACTGACACAAGATGTCAACACAGCTAATCTTTGAAATCGGCCTCAAGGCCGAATGTATTTATTTTTAATTATTTGAATACAGAGTACTGTGTTTGGATTTTCAGGTGTGTTGTCTGGACAGGAGATGATAGGGTCTTCTTTTATAATCCTACCACTCGGCTCTCTATGTGGGATCGGCCTGATGAGCTTATAGGAAGATCAGATGTAGACAAAATAATCCAAGAGCCACCTCATAAAAAGGGCATGGATGAAGGAAAGAAAATTGGTAAGGATGTTGTGGAAGTCATTTTAAGGTGTTTAGAATTCTAGTCTACCCGCACCATCTTTTCCTAGTCTGGTGTCCACAGTTCATTGTTTCTGTTAGCATGCCCCTTTCTTTTCATGCTTGTTTTTACTATATCATTTCATTGTTTATACTCTTTAGTTCTGGCGCCCCCTACTACACTTTTGAAACATGCCTTCTGCAGCATCATGCATCATTGGTAGCTTGCTGTATACAAAGGAGTGTATATGCCCCGTAGCTAGTCTTGAACACCAAACACAGTCATATCACAGCAACTAGATTAAAAAAAAAATGAAATTGTAAGACCGCAGGAAACCTATGGTAGCAAGAGTTGAGTACTGAAACAAGGTGATGCCAGCTGGCAAATATTGTCAGCTCTGAAGTCTCACACCCTGTGGAAAAAAACATGAACTTCAAATTAGCAGCTGTGGAGTTTTATCCTAACACATTCACCTTTAGTTTCATCCCATACATCCTTAAAATTGTCATCAGATTTGGAAAAGTGAGGAATTCATTTGAAAACAGAGGTGAAGGAAATGCAAGGTCCTCTGAACAGGTTATCTTAAAGCTTGACTATGCCTTTGTTTCTGGCTAGTAAAAATTGCAAAGAAGATGACAAAAAAACTTGCTATTATCATTATAAATTTGGTTGAGATCTTTATCCAAGTCAACTTAAAATGCCAGGATCCATAAAACAAGTTTGCAGAAGTCTTGAGGTTTGGTGATTAGAACTAGTAATCTTGAGATTTAAAGTCCAGTGTGGGGGTGATCTCTTCCCAACTTTAATTATTTTGCCTTAACAACTCACTTTTGCTGTCTCCCCAACTTAAATACCCTACGGTATGCTAAGCACATGCAGAAAGGATTAGCAAGTTAGGATGACATCTCAGACACCTGGTAAACAACGAAGACTTGGACCACTATTCTTTCTCTATGGCAGGATCCTTTTGAAATCGGGACCACAATTTTGAAAGATTTCATTGAACGTTAAACTTAGCGTTTGGTGTTTTTAGCATTTATGGCTGGAGATCATACACAGAGAGAGAAAGAAAAAGTGGATGAGCAGCTCAATCCTAATTCCAGGCAGTGCTACCTCTGAAAAGGTAGTTTCTGTCAGATTAATTGTTCCATCCCCTGATAATATGCTCAACAACTTTTAATGTTTCCCTTTATTTTCTGGAAACAGCCTAGGTTGCTTCTCTCAGCCTCTTCTTGAGTTATTTGGTGGATTGCCAGAACACCTTTAAATCTGACCAAAAGTCATCCTGATTACTTCTTCAAACGCTTGCTATGCCCAAGCCAATATTAGATCTTTCTCTGTGTTACAACTTTGAATAAATCAGTCAGGTTGGAGGCCGACCCCTGATAATGAAAAACAGCATGCAGAATGTTCTTCAAGGCAGCAGAATCGTTCACTGTCTTGTCATTATAAGCATCACCAGGTTTTGGCCATGGCTTCTTGCAACTCTGACATCATGTATTGTTCTTTTAAGAGTCATTCCCTCAAATCCTCTTTTTGTTTTTTTGTTTTTTTTTTTAGCAGAACACGCTTCGAGCACCAAAACTTTTGAGGTCCTTGGAACATGTAAGCTTACCCATCACACCATTGTCACAGTCCTAGGCGAGGCAGCCTAGCTATGTTTACACAACTTGATTTCATGCAAATAATGTGAAGTATACTTTTCTTTTGACTAGGTTTCAGTAAAGAAGAGCTAGAACTGATGACAGAGGATTCTGCTGAAGATGAGCCAATAAAATCAAAGAAAAGAAAGTAAGCAAATACTTCTAAATTACTCTAAATGTTTCTATGAAAGTGTATGTGGCCTAGTGTAGCTGAATCCTTGGTATATTAATTTAAAATTCCATTATGTTTATTTAAAAAGGTGTTTTGATCCAGTTTTTTTTTTCCTCTGTCATTAGAATTTAAGGTGCTATTTAAGGTCAATTGTGACGAAACTGATTCTTAGTTCGTATTTGTTCACATTTATCTGCTGCAAGTTATATAAACACATGGCTAAGATAGTCCCCTCATTGCTGTTGAAAGTTTCCAGGTATCTTTATAAAAAGAAACTCTAAATGTATAGGATATTAATTCTGAAAAGTATGGATTGATAAAATGTTGAACATTTTTACTTTCTAATAATTGTGCTTAATTTAGCCACCAGGATGTACCAGGTAAAAAGTTTAAAATGTGACAAAATCGCAAAAAACTATTGCATCAGTCATCATCACTACATTGTAAGATTACAGCATTCTGGTTTTTTCCCATAAAACACAACATGTGAAGATTTCCATTCAGCTAAAATTCCTGATTAAGTATGAGTGCACTGGTTTAAAATTATATATATGTATGTATGTATGCTTGCTAACAATAGCCACTAAAAGCTGATTGGTTATTTTCAGTCCTTTGCCATAAAATCATACTTGTCAAGAAATGTTTTTTGGGTCTGGGTTTAACAACTTCTGCTGGCAAGTGGTTAGTGCCAAAGCCAACTCTAACATACTTGTGTCAATGCAGGAAGGATGATCTTAAAGATGTGGATTCTGAGAAAGAGGCAGCTATGGAGGCAGAGATCAAGGCTGCCCGGGAGAGGGCCATCGTCCCTCTGGAAGCCCGCATGAAACAGTTCAAGGACATGCTACTGGAGAGAGGGGTAAAATACTTCAACAGCAATTGTGTAACCAGCTCTGTAATGTTATAGAAACATAATCTAAATGGAAGCCATTTAAGGTACAATCTTCAGTTAAAGTTTATTCATTTTGTAACGGTGTTTAGATTTGCTTTGTTACCCTATTTGAAGTTATTGAATGCAGAATGTGTAAAGGTATTAGTTTCATTTTGTTTTTTTGAAAGTTGTTCAGATCAGCGAGACTTTGCCATTGTGCATAGTTAAAACCTGATCAAAGCAATATCTGAATAGATCCTCTTTTAGTTTTACAGGTTCATGTACAAAACTACATTACTTTGTATACTGGAGTGGAAATTATGCATTTTATTTCTGGGTACTTACTGAGGCAAGATCACATTTTTGAGCTGCTACTTGGATACCTAGAGTGATGATTTTTTTGTGATGGTGTAGTTCAGTGTGTCTAGTATCGTATTTATTTCTAGGCTTTGGAAGGCACTGTTCTGTTTTATATTTGTGAAATCCCCTTGTTGAGTTTGACTTGGTGGCAGGTTTAATGGGACAGTGACTGTTTAGACAAAAAGAAGGATGTGGGATCGATACTTTGTGGTTTTCTCGGTTTACTCTTTACCTAGATAGAGATAGATAGATAGATAGATACTTTATTAATCCCAATGGATTAACACCTGTAGTGGTGTTGCAGTTCAGTCATTTTATGGCTTAGTTTGTGGCACAGATTTTGATGAACTTTGATTTTTCTCTCTGTTTTCAAGCACTAAATGAATACCTTTTTAAGGATAAACATTTATTGATACCTTGGGTGTAACAAACAAAATGAAGACTAAAGCTCAACAAAGCTTTGCAGTAATTTTGTATTCAAAAGAGGCAAAGTAATTTGAATATACTTGTTATGAAGGGTGAAAATCGTATAAACTTTTTTTGGCACAGTTAACACCTATGTGAAATACTCTGCAGGAGCAGTAGTTCAGTGACCAGGGACAAGGCAAATATTAGTATAGAAACAAATATCCTTAGGATATGCTTCTGCAACTTTGATTCCAAGTGTGCATTAATGTTAGAAGTTGGTAATCAAGTATAGGTGGCCCTTGGGTCACAAATGAGTTCTGTTCCTGCAGACGTTTGTAACTTCATTTTGTATGAAAGTAGAAACTTGCACTGAAGGTGTCTATCAGTGGAAATGTCAGCAAAAATACATAATGCTAACATCATTTTGGACCAAAATCTTGAAATGCCTTTCAGACAGCCTTGGTGTCCCAATCCCTCCTAATCCATTAACAGCTGTGTTTGAGGGGCTTAAAGTGCAGTAGGACAAACAAACTGTAATGGCCTTTACTACACTATTGGCACATAGGATTCTTCCGGCTGAACAAGATAAGTCTAACCCACCTCTTTTAAGTCAGTGGATAATTGCTGTTATATATTATCTGAAATTGGAAAAAGTAAAATTCTTACTTTGAGGATCTGAACAAAACTTCTTCAAAACCTGGCAGGATCTGATCAATAACATTTTAGAATAAGCATTTAAATTGAGGAAGCTGATTCTCTTCCCTTTTTTATTCTATTTATTTTTACTTATTCATATATTTATTTATTTGTTTATTTATTTACTTATTTTTCCTACTATTAAAGTTTTATTCTGTTGGCCTAGCTCTCTTTCTCAGGGGTAGAGGTTGATTACAAATACATGCTGCTTTATTACTTATTACTGAAAAAATGTTTCAAACTAAATAAAAATATTACATTGGTGCAATGTTACTATACTTTAAATAACAAAACACAAACTTAGTGAACCTTTGTGTTTTGTTGTGAAAGACTGTTCACGAAAGGCACTTTAACCTCGTAGGTTATTTTAACATTGATGTGCAAGTTAATACTGGAAATGCCTCAATTATTAGCCTTGGTTTACCAGTGCAAACTTCAACATTTACCTATTTAATATTCACTCATCCCTCAGTTCCCATCACAGACACAGTGGAGTCAACCCAGCGCAGTGCGCTTTATGCCTGATAGCACTTTATTCTCACAGAGAAGAATGCCTTAACAGGGGCCAGGAGCCACACTGTTTACAAACTGCTGGAATTGATATGTCGACCTGCCTTTGGATTTTCCTCCCATGAAAGGGCTGTACTTAAGAATACCTTAGCAAAGGCCAAGCACTGCATCTCCTGAAGGGATTTACGGATGATGTGAGACAAACCCAGATAGCTACCTTTTGAAAGGGCTACACAAATATGCTAACAGAAGCCAAAGAGCTTGGTTGAAAGTGTTCCCTTGATAAATCACAGAGTCTGGCAGCCCATACTTTGAATGCTACTTCTGAAAGAACTGAATCCGAACAAACACAGCTAAGTTGCATTAACTTTCATCACTTGTTGCCAAATATCAGTAAACCACAAGACAACTTCAGGGAGGTAATACCAAAAATTTATTTCAATCATTGCTTAAGTTTGTTTTCAGGAAAAAAAAAAAAAAAAACAGGCATAAATATTACAAATGTAAAACACACATCCTGAATGATGCAGTTTAGGGTCACACAGGAAACCCTCTTATCACTTAGCTATAGTTTAATCATTCCAGTCTTTGGCGTCTTATGCCAGCTGTGATGCGTGTGAGTGTATGGACTGTAGATAGCAAATCTGACAGCGTTGTCTTCTTTCTTTGGTAATGGTGATACTTTCAAAATCTTCATTTTTAGGGTGCTTTTGAGGGCTATTTTATATTAGATTTTGCATTGGCCAAAATCATACCACTGATAAATTCCATTGGTCTGATTACTTGTCGGTGAGATTACTTTTAGCAAACTGTGAAAAACATTTTGACCTCGAAGTCACAAGCCCCCGTTTCACATCTTCTTTCAAGCATACACACACTAGTTAACTTTTTGAGCTTAAAGGTGTACATCAATAAAATAATAACACTCTTAATATTTACTGTTACATTTGTTTTACCAGAATTCTTTAATCTATTTGCATGCATTTCGGAAAACAACCTACGAGTCATTATTATGTGCCTGCATGTCTCAGGCACCTTCCCTCTAGGTTCCTGTCAAAAGTTTTGCTAGATTTAGTTGTACAGGTTATTCACTTTAAAGTAAAACACGCATTAAATATTTTGAGTTGTGTTTAGCAAACTGTACCTTTTTTTATCCTTATTATACATCAGTATGTATAGTAAGTTGGTCTCCTGTCTTAACATCCTACACAAGTACCTGACAAAATAACAACAGGCATAATAATGGCATGAAAGCTCACAACTAGCTGATGATTGATCCCTCAGCATAGATGTGCTGTCTTTGCTAAGTGATTGCTAAGAGTGTCACATCCCTGTCCCAGCAGCTACACTCCATATGGTTGCGACGCATGCCTTATACACAGGGAGCAACAAATGGCACGTTCTGCCTCTTGGATTAACCTGTTCTGTCTAGCAATTTACCCTTGACTGGGTTTATTGCACAATTTTGTGTAGTACAGATTATGTTCTGTGACATGTGCTGTCTTGTGAGGGATCACACTGTGTTATCTTCGTCCCCCAGCATTTATCATCCCTGGGACGTTTAAAGAGGATTTTTAGAATTGCTGCCAGTTGTCATACAACTTTAAGCTTACTGGTGGCTCTGTGTGCTGTTTGAACTGTGCAGTACCATTCCTTACAAGTGTCAAAACAAGTTTGCTTGGTTTGAAGAAAAAAAAAAAAAAAGGAAGTAATTGGATGAAAACAAAGTTAGTTGAAAAGAATTTGGGGGATTAAGTCCTTATTTGTTTCTGCAAAATTGCCTTAATTCCAGACCCACTTGGTTAAATTTCCCAGCATCTTTAGGCATGCACCTTAGTTTTGTCACCAATATTAGTCTCCTATTAACTAAATGGAGGTTAATATAAGAATTTTGCCAGTGATGGATGTTTTAACTGCACATTGATGGACAAATGCTTTTGCTTGTTTTTTAATGTTGTGTTCTCTCTTAAGGTGATGTCGCTTTTCACTACTTTTCCAGTGATTTTTAGTCACAGATTACATTTACAATAATGTTATCAAGTCGGAGGTAATTGTGCCGTTCTCCTCTAAATCCCACTCGTCCCAGCATGCCTTATTTCATAAGACAAGGAGTGGCGCTTGTGTTTGTGAGAGCTGATAGCTGATGAAGAAATAAGTAATTTTTGTGTTTTTTACTTTGCAAATGGAAGAGAGGCTACTGTTTTATGTACCAGGACAAAATGAAAAGTGAAGGAAAAAATAAAAGTCAAGATTGTGGCCGAATTTGCTGTACCTGGAAGGCATTCATACAGCACCTGCTCTGTCAGGCAGTACATTATTGGCTGCCAAGAAAGGGGTGAGCTCAAGATACATTGGAGCTGTGAAGCTGTGCTGAAAAGACGAGATCAGCAACTGCAGTTGTTAAGTTTGACGTCCCCTCCAACTAGATGTTGTGTATTGGGGCAACTTTTTAAAGTTGTCCTGCACTCGTTTTATAGCTGTTCTGTTCCTTCTGGTGGCCATAAAATCATTGAAAGTAAGCTTTCTAGCTACACAATGTTAACATTGACTATAAAGTTCTCTTATGTGTACTTTGCTCTTTTCACAGATGAATGTTAAGATTTGCTTGTAAATTAATTTGAATTAATTGTATGAGTGTTTCAGAATCATACAACCCAAAAGTTTTTTTTGTCCTCTAAACTGGAGGCAAGCTATTAGTGGGAGAGCCGGGCACATTATGACACGTTTATACCACCTTAAATATTCATTTTTAGTGGCACATGCCACCCCACACCCTCCGTTCAAGGTGTGACTCTTAGAAATTACCGCCAGTCCTCCACTGTTCAATGTTTTAGGTCATGTGTCTTAGAATGAAGTGTTCATTAACCTTGATTCTACAGTAGGACCTTGTGCCGAGCAATATACTGGTAGCACACAAGTCAATTTGAATAGCACAAGTAGTGTCTCTTATTTATTATAAGTAGAATAAGATGCATTTATTTAAAAGAAAAAAATAATTGCTTGATCAAGGAACATTATTTGTAGAATTGCTACAAATTAAAAAGACCATTCAAAGGAAAGGCACTATATAAATAAAATGAGTTACGGTTTCCATTCTGACTGCATTTCCTCTTAGGATCATAAAATAACATGTTGTTTATCTATACAGCATGAATGTGGTCTTGTGAATTACTAGCACATTTCCAAGTATCCTAGAATATTTTAATATATTGTCATGTTTAAATTCAAGCTATCAATTTTTGTAATGTGTTTATTGCAGTATAGGGTCACAGAGTGCCAAAGCCCATACTTCATCTGGTGCTGAAGGAGAACCAACCCAGGAATGCTGCCAGTCCATGGCAGGGTGCTTTTCACTGGCACAGGCATGTTTAGTTATGCTGAGACGGTTGATTAGCTCCACATCCTGACACACATGGCTTTGGTATGTGTCAGGAAGTCGTCCTCAAACTCTGCCCAGAAAGTGCATAGATCTGGGTTTGAAACCAGGCCTTAGGGAAGCAGTCATATGCTGCTTACATTGTGATATTATTGTAATGTCTGTCCACTCAGCAGGTCTCAAGTTAACCTTAACACACATCCAATTTTATTTTATAAATGTATAGGTTTACATTTTAAGTGTTATCAAGACAATAATTTGGGACTACAAAGAGAATTCCTGCATTCATTTATTGTCCTATTAGGGTTTTTTTTTCTAGTTTTTCATAAAGATAAGGAAGAGTCTTCAAACATTACATGATGCTGTCAGTAGTTATTGTAGAGATGGTGTATTTACAATTTCCTCTTTAGGTATATTGGTTTCTTTTCTAGTCTTTGCTGAGACTGAAAAATAGTCCTCTAAAAATTGTGGTTGTATCATTAACCTTCTTGGTGTTAACCCTGAGGGTATCTCTGGCTCTGAATTCTTTGTGAACACAGTTAACCCCGAATTTGTCTTGGGTTTTAGTGGCTACAGTAATGGATGCTCTGATAGGTGGTTTTGTTTGTTTTAGAGCTGGTACCAATCACTGATTTCATGTAACTGAATAGGCTGATTCCGACACTAGTGTATTTCCTTCTGTATCCGTTTTAAAAGCTTTTTACACCAAACTCCTATATAACCAGTCACAGAGAAGCCTCGTGTCCTATATTAAAGTGTTAACTTGGGTATTTTTATAATTAAGCTATTCACCACAGGTGTTACCTGTTCATTTTTTATTAACAAAATGAGTGACCATAAAATAAATAGAATTCTCTTAAAATACATATTTATTAGCTAATCAAATATGCAGAAAATAGTTACCCTAATACGTAAGGCATAAAAGAAAAATGTTTCTCATAATTATATAATTGTTTAATATCTCCTGTAAAGTATTTATGAACTTATCTGAAACAAAGCTTAACTTAAAAAGGTACTTTCACTGTTTGTCTAACAAAATATAAATACACCCAAATATTGATATTGGCAGTAAAGCACTGCTTAAATGTAAATATACATGCACTTACAGGTTTTAATCATTAATCACACTACAGTTTTATTGTTTTTTAAATATAAGGTATGAATATAAATATTGATTACCATTTTAATTATACATGTGATACTATATGACTCATAAATAATAAACACAGTACAAACTCTTAAGAAATGGTACAAATCTGTTGATTGATCAGTGAGATTTTTATCTAGAATGCACACAGCTAACAAGGGAAAGTCACTATATAAATAAAATGTTATGATTAACACGTTTGCAAGTAAAATGGACAAATTTTACTGTTATGCCACAGTGTTTTGTTTACTAAGCAGCAATAATTTCAAATTCTTCTTTATACCTTCTTTTTCTAATTAAAAATGTAAACTGCCGTACTAAACACAAGTTTGCTTACAGTCCGACAAGCAGTGTGTGGCCTTTTTAAAAGAACAAAATGAAAAAGGTTTGAATTCATTACAGTAGCTTTTCTTGCTATTCATCTTATTGCACAGGACGACTCCTCAGATTCCTTTTTCTCAGTTTATTATCCCACTTACTTAAATGTAAAAGCTAATATTCTAGTCTTCACTCTCTGTCTGATAAAGTCTGCCTTGCTGCTCTGTTTACAGCAAGTTCACAGCAGAAAATGGCACATGTGTCAGCTCGTTTGTCACAATATGTTGCTTAAAGTAGCGCTACAGCCAAATTAATGTAAATCTTGGAAAAGCAAATGCTGAGGAAATCGTGTTTTGTGATCAGCCTATTTACCAATCACTGATGAAGTCTGTTATGGTAAAAATCATTGCAGCATCACTTGTTATAATCCAATGTAGAATATTAAGCCTGAATAACATGTCTGTCTATTATATAAAAAAATCTTGGGTCGAGACGTGATCACCTCGGAGAGACACTTTGAGGTCCTGTGAGACGTCTTGCACGTCACGCCCTACTTACAATTTCTCGGAGACACTTTAACGTCCTACAAGTTGAGGAAGTGAGACAAAAGGACAGCTGCTGTACAGGCTTTTAAATGATTGACGCACAGCGCGACATGCAGATCACGCAGCTAGCAGCAAGCCAGCAGCTGATCCGTCCTTAGCATGCGTTCACCACCCCACACAAGTGGCTAGCGTGAAGCGTGCCCCCGAGGATGGGGGTTGTGGGGTGGGCCCCTAGTTTTAAAATAAAATGAATATTCCTATGCATTTTCCACTTTTGGGTAGCTCATCAATATTCATGAGTGGGGTGGAGTCTTCAACCAGAACTCAATTGTGTGTAAAGAAGAAGCTGTAAAGGCAGTTTTAGAACAAGATGAAACTGAACTATTAGTTGAGTCGTGTGGTAGTGATGACAATGTGAATTGGTCATCAGATGTTGGCATGGATAGTGAAACTGATGCATATGACACTGTATGATGGAACCGCTGTGATATGCCTGGTGAATTTGGTCACCTGAAAGCTCATCGTGGTACATGTAGATGCATAGCAAAAATGGAAAGTGATAGCAGTCATCAAGTGGAAAGACCATTCAGAATGCAGCAACTGTCAGTGTTTGTCAGGGGAAATATGGAGGTCACTACACCTTGTGATGTGGTAGCCAACAGAAACACAATGGATGTGTCCATCATGTGACTTAAGGCACTGAGTTTCTACCCTCTTGTGCACAAGCAACAGGAAAAAAAGAAAAAGCATGCAAAGAAACTTTCTGCTATCCATCTAGCTGTGCATTAGTGACACTTCCAAAACGTGTCAAACAAAGGACGTGTACTAAGTCTGCATCAGTACAGCTGTGGATGAATACTAAACAGACCTGTCCTACTGTGGTTTTGTGGATAATTTGGTATTTACATGTTTCTGTTACACATAATAAGGTTTTTTTCTTAGTAATGTTTTTGGCTTGTTTTTCTGATGGTTTCCATAATGAATGAGTGAATTTTGTGAGGGTGTAGTACTTTTTAAATGGAAGTAAACGTTAAGGATATGACTAACATGGAGAAGTGCTAGAGCAACTGGCTCTCCCAAATGTGCTTTAGTAGTAGTCTAGGGTTTAGCTGCATCTGTGCGAATAAATTGTGTCATAAATTAAAGAGCATATAGTTACCACAAAAGCTAAAGGTAATGTTAATCTATTTTTTCTTTTTAAAAGTAAAGCTTAACTAGGAGATCTTCTTATATGGAACTGTTTCCTTTTTTATTTTTTGAGCTCCCTTTTTCTATGTAGGCAGGGGTGCTCTTCAGGGTTTTTGCACCCTTTCTTTACTCTCCTTTGGGTTCTTGCCTGGAAAATTATATCTTGTGCTTTTTTTCTTAGCATGTGACTTAGCACTTGTTTGGAATTCAGGAATAAGAGTTTGTTTTGGTGAACGGATACCATCTCACTAATGAGAGATGAACATCACTGTACCATTCCTAATACTTAATAGTCACTGCAATACTTAATTTGCTTGAGAGAAGTTTTAATGTAGTCTCATAAAAATTAAGTGTTTCATGTTTGCTGGCATATTAACCTTTGAAGTCTTGGCTGTTAAAGGTTACTTGTTCTCATTATTGTTTAGCTTTTGTTAATGAATGAAAGGGATAAAAAGGCTCTTTGTGTTGGAAAAAAAAAACACTGAAATGTGCTTTGTTTTGGCTTGTAAGGAACCCCAGGTGATTGTCATTGCTGATATGGGGCAGCAAATTGGAGTCAGAATTCTGTGCTGTTAACAGAATTATAGCTGGTAAAAAGCAGCAGTTAATTTTAGAAGGCTGCTCAAATACATTGCTGTGGTTTATCTAGAGCCTTTTGATTTCATGGAGGTATTTACTACATAATCATCTTATCTAAAAGGTTACTTTTATATTTTGAAACAAAAGATGAAAGCAAGAGGTCTTCAGTGTATCAAAAGCCCGAATCTTCAAGGCTTTGCCTTTGACCCCTTTCTATTTATCTATTTATTTATTTTTTGTTTAAATGGCGCTCTGCAGTAGGTATTTTTAATGGATAATTACAGAGAAGTCACCTTGCTTAATTATATAGTATTGGCTTTGGCCAATTAGTGTTAAAATTCTCAACTCTACCTCCTACTGATTGTCATTTATTAGAGATGAAAACTTCACTTGGTGAAACAGACATGACAGGAATCCACTCTAGTATCCCGCAGGCTGCAAGTGAAAAGGAAGGTTACCTGCTGCATTAAGTGCTGCTCCTAATTGACTCATAAAATTAATCCTTGCTTTATTTTTTATTTTTCCTCCCCTATAGGTTTCTGCCTTCTCAACATGGGAAAAGGAGCTTCATAAGATTGTTTTTGATCCACGATATTTACTGCTGAACAATAAAGAAAGAAAGCTGGTATTGTCTTTTTACTTTTTAAACTTAAATTTTGAGGGGACATCCTTTACATCGCCATACTGGGTAAACCTACATTCAAGAAGTATTCATGCATTATAACCTTCTGTTCTACCAGATAATAAAACAATGATCATCTCTAGGTACATAAAGATAATTCCACGTTCTGCACAAGAACATGCCCTTCAGCCCACCAAAGCTCGCCAGTCTTATCCACTTAGTTCTTCTAATAAAACCATCAAGTCTAGTTTTGAAAGTCCCTAAAGTCTTACTATCTACCACGCTACTTAATAGCTTACTCCAAGTATCCATGGTTCTCTGTGTACCAACTTTCATTTTTATGTGCTGATATTACTGTAATCTTAGAAGCAGAGCAGTTCATTGTTTCTTATTCTAGGTTTATACGGTCATTACTATTACATGTGCAGAGCACACATGCTAACAAACATGGAACACGTAGCCACAGTTAGTGAGTAGAAATACATTACCTCAAAAAGATAAGAAAAGAGGGGAAAAAACTAGGATCTGAAAGGTAGAAACTGAAAATTAGTCATTAAGTTCTTAGTCTTACAGTGTATCAGGTAATTCCATAATTGTCACATCTACAGTGTAATGGTATTGATTTAAGTGCTTAGGTCTAAGGATTATATTCCTTGTGTCACAGCTGTCTGAGTAGTTTTTTATAATGTGTTTTAGTTATAAGAGAATGGCACTGGGAGACTTAATATATTAAAAATAAGTTAACAGCCACACTAAAAGCACAGCAACTATGTATCAGCAGCTTTATAAAAAATCCTGAGTTAAGTCATTCCTTTATATAAACTTTGTAACGACACTAATTGTGAGAGTGATTGTGAAGGGATAGGATAGGAGCTGACTGAGAACCCTGTTTAATACAAACAAAATTGAGGCAAATAAAAAGTCCAAATGAAAATCGTGGCTATCTCACAACCGGCTGTCAATGCCTTTCACACCAGTCAAAGGAGCTCTGTCCTTTTTGGATGTGGGTTCCTAGGTGAATGTGGACTCCTGAGACCATTGTTCTTTAAATAGCCTTTGGGGTAGTAGAAGCGGGACCTCCTGGCAAAACCAGAAATAACATCCCAGTTCATCTCAGGACTGTCTGTGGTGAAAGGGAGGCAGGGATTAGCGACCATGACCCCTCAGGCACTTGGAGAGGCTGGCGTACCTTGCTAGAGCCTGGTTAGATGCCTTTCATGCATACATCTTGTATGTAAAAGGTTTTTAATTCTGTCATAATAGTCATTTGTAATGGGATGTTCAGCTAAGCAAATGGCATTGCTTCAGAATGAGGTGTAAATCTGGTAGTGAAAGGAGAGAATGACTGAATGCCAAAAGCATAAGATCATGTTCCTGATGTAAATACGACTTCAATCGGTGTTAGAGCTTCACAGTGCCATCTAAAACAATAAGTTCTTTTTCAGAAATTTGAGCCGGAGTTGTGTCCCAGAAATTAGAAGAAGTCTAAAAATGCAATAAAACACTTTAACTACATTTCTTATTAAGGAACTGCTGAATTCTTTATACAAAAAAATAATGAAGAGTGCAGAAAATGGACAATAGGGAGTAATACATTGACATGGAAGTTTTTTTCTGTGAACATCTAAATGGAAACAGACCCCAGTAGACCAATTTTATGTCCTCCATCTTTTAAAAATGATTAAATAAAGCAACATTTTTCCTAAACTAGTTTCATATTTCACCCTCGCTTGTAATTGCTATTATGAGTTGAGGTTAAATATATTTCAGTTCAGTAACTTTTATCTGCTTGACCTTTGTTTGTTTGCAAGGCCTATGCATGACAATTAATGATTCAAAGTATTAAGCTTAATGTGCAGTGTGCTCCCTTTGTCTGATACCAGATTTCTAAATGCATCTTGACGTAGTTTTAGTTTTAGAATGACCTAAAACGTGACACTAAAAGATGATGCTGCTGAGTTTAAGAACATAAGGTAATCCTGATCAGAGTGTAAATGACAGTCAAACCTACACCAATAAATGGGGTGTGCTTACGGCAACCTGAAAACGAGATTAGATATCACACAGTATTTGCTGTGTTTAAGCATGTTTGTTGACTTTCCTGGGACTTTTTTTTTTCTTGCATGAATTGTTGCACTTGTAGCAAAGTGTTTATTTAAACATATGCCAAGTTGACTTTTTTAGCCTCTGAATAATTAAATGTGTTTTTAGATTGATTTATGTTATTGGAAGTATCTGGCCTTAAGTTTGAACAGACAATGTGGGTTTCCTTAAAGAAGTTTATCATAGTCCTGTAATTAACACAGCTGCTTTAAAACTACATAGTTAGGAATTGGTGTTGTGCAGCTTAGAGAAAAGCAACACGTGGCACACAATTCTAGTTGAAAGGAAAGTAGTTACATTAATGCTGAGGATACTGATGCCGAATTTGGGCTTTCAGAATATCAGAAAATACTGTCCTCCTTTTTGTAAAATGCTGAGAATGCTATTTTTTTTTTTTGTTTTGATCATTTCTGTTCTTTCAGATATTTGACCAATATGTGAAGACCAGAGCAGAAGAGGAGAGGAAGGAGAAGAAAAACAAAATCATGCTTGCCAAGGACGAGTTCAGGAAAATGATGGAAGATGCTAAACTGAGTCCTCGGTATGTACTTATTTTTTCATTTTCTTGGTTGTTCTGATAGTTTCTTTTTACATTTAATTTGATTTTGCAGTATTACTCTTGCACTACATTAGAGCAGTCATGTAAGATTTTTGCTCAAGCCGTATGCTCAGACTTTGGTAGATATCTTAATTGGTCACCAGATCACTTTTGCAAATCATTGGTTGTTTTGCGCCCTCGCCTGAGCCTAGAGCATCTGTACAAC